>NC_056451.1:26493898-26711398 GCF_018296145.1 Oncorhynchus tshawytscha
GGAGGAGGATAGAAGGACAGAGAGCAGGAGAAGAAGGAAAGGATGAGGAGAGGAGGAGGATAGAAGGACAGAGAGCAGGAGAAGGATATAAAAAAGGTTTCAAGGGAAAGGCAGAGAAAGAAGGGGGGAGATTACAGAGAAAACTAAGGACATGTTGCCAATTGAGCCCATCCTCTTATAGCTCCTGCTACCAGCCTCCTCTGCTGTACACTAACAAAATATTAGGCTACATAGTCATGTTGATTCAGTTATAAAAACCAGCCAATACCGAAAGTAACAGCTTCCCCAACAGAAATACTTTGGAGGAACTGTAACTAAATACAATATCATACTGAACATAATTGTGATGAATTATACTTAGAAATTCATAATAACCTTGTAGTTCAGGTGACATAGATTATATAGACACATAAACAGTAAGCCTGCAGGAATACATTTTCATAATATAATCTCATTAAAATGCCCTCATGCAAAACCATACAGGATATAGTAATGTGCTTCAAAACCAAAACATCCACTATCCCAAAATGCACCACGATGCCAGTGTCTGTCTGTTGGTCCTCCAAAAACCAAGGGATTATATGAGTCCAAACAAGAAGATTAAGATGAAAAAAATATTACACAAAAAATGAGTGAGCGAGAGCAGTGGGGGAGATAGGAGTGGGGGAGATAGCAGTGGGGGAGATAGCAGTGGGGGAGATAGGAGAGAGGGAGCAGAGTGCAATGTGAAAGGAAGAATAAAATGGCAAAGAAAAAAATAGCAAAAGTGAAAAATATCTTTAAATTGAAAATCAAGGTGAATGCAGGCTTGAAAGAAGTCAGATACATATTAATGCAAATCAAAATACAGGTCCTAATATGCAGAAATGAAAACAGATATTATTAGCATTATAATATAGGAAGGCTGATAGAAAGAGATGTGCACAATGTCCTCAGAGCAACGATAAATAATCAATTAAACAAAAAGATAAAGTGAACAAGGCAGGAACTTGCGCAAAAAGCTTGGGTTGGGGTGAGGAGTGGGAGCTGGGAGGCATAGTGCCGGGCAGGGTCAAAGTTGAATGTTCTAAATGTCAGTTTGGGGTCACGGTGCTGCTTTTTTCTGCCAAAGGTTAAAGATCATTACTCAAGATTCTGAGGGGGCATGTATTAATAAGTGGGGTAGAAACAGAGGGAGAGGGATAGAGAGACACATTCACACAGAGAGAGAGAGAGAGCGAGACAGCTTCACACAAACACATACAGTACATACAGGCTACTGCTGTGTTGTTATATACTGGCTTCCCATGGCAGCATGGTTCACACAAACACCACCTCCTCATCATCCTCACACACACACACACACACACACACACACACACACACACACACCAGAAACATGGGAAGTGGAACAGTGAAGAGAGGGGAGGGGGAGTGGAAGAAAGGGGTGGGTGGGTTGGGTTGGATGTTGGTGTCATGTCACGATGCAAAATTGATTTCTGAACCTGGCCGATATTTCGGGGGGTCACCCGTTCGGCCTCCCCGTTGACCCCACCTCCATGATGTGTGGCGGCGTCTCAACTTTCCCGAAAATCAGGACGGACCTTGTAAGTCAGGGGCTCTAGTGATGGAATATATAAATGTGGCCATAAAAGTCAGTTATGACATCAGAAAGAGCTGCTGAGGCAGGGAAAAGGACTTCACAGTCACAATGCATTGACCTTGATTCACCATTCACCTCTGTCTTTGTCTAGACTAATAACCTACAGTATATAAAGCCTACCAGGACACTGGACATAAACATACATGTTCATGTTTTCCTCATTATAAATTCAGAAACTAGGCCTTGTTCCTAATGAAATTACATAAGATCCCATCAAATACATGTCATTTTGTGCTAAAGGCTATATGAAAATAAATAGTAGGAAATATTGAACCTTGATAACTTACCTAATAACATATGCCATACAATATACCAAAATACATTTAAATTATAATCCTACATTTACATACTGTGTTGTTCCATTCTCCTGTGTTTTTAACTTCTCCTTTCTCAACGTTCTTTACCCCGACCCCCTACCAGTAACCCAGTGCATGATCTTACACAGACATACTGCATGTTAACGGCTTTGGGGTTACCTGCTCTATTTCCAGATAAATGGGAGAGGGAAAGAGAGAGAGAGAGATGGGGGGGATTCACTTTCAAAAATGAATCTCCTCTCAGCTGCCCCTATCTGCTCTGCTGGGTGCCAGAGGAGATTCCCCTACATGGGCACAGGAGTGGAGTTGGGGAGCTAAACATAGAAGTAGCAGGGTCCTCTGTGTGTGTGTGTGTTCTATTGTACTGACAAAGAATTTCCTCAAACTTTGTATGACATGTTGTTGTTGATTAGAATAAAATCCCCTCCTAGAAATATGTTACAAACAACACGTGATTCCCCCATATACACATACAGTAGCTACATATCTTGATTACAAAGTATCTCTGTCTCTCTATCTTTCCTGGACACTACTTCTATAGTCCCACACCTCCAGGCTATCATGTTGTTCTTACCGTGCTAATGGCTGCCAGAGTGTCAGCCCCTTCGTGTTGCGGGCCCTGATAGACTCTGAGCTGGTGATGCTCCTGGTACTCTGAGTTGGGGTGGGCGGAACTATAGTCTAGAGGAGGAAGTCTGCCTGCAGGTATGGGAGGAGCTTGTCCTGGTGGAGGGAATGAGGGAGGCTGGGCATAGACCTGTGGGAGGGTGGGGTCACCACTGCCGGGGCAGGCCTCCTGCCCAGGGCCTCCCTGGGATTGAATGAGAGAAGAGAATCAGTCAATAATCAATCAAAATAACATTGTCATAGTATCTATCCAACCTAGCTGTAGGATAAACCATATTGAAATTGTAATAGTGGTTGACACTTGTTATAAGAAACAAAATAATCAATTACTATCACCAGATTATTCATGAATTACATTAAAAATATACCTTTTCGATTCACAGCATACTGCCCATAGAATCATCTCTAATGTAAGCACAAAGACCTCTGGCTTCATAAAAGTAATAAAAGTCAAAGACTCTTCATAAGAGTCGTTGAGTCTAAAATATCACCTGGGAAATGTCTTATGGTTGAGTGGTGCTGGGCAGTTTAGATTTGCACAGCTGGTACAAAACTAGAGGACCTTAAGAAAGATCCACACAGCAGACTCATACCTACAGTACAGCTCACTATGATACGTATACTATTCCTTTTGAGTATTCATTCAGGATTCAGCATCCTTTGGAAAAGAGTATCTGGCAAATATCCAATAGTTTACCACTTATGCCAACTTAATTGTAATGAAAAATCAACTCAGCACAAAACTGATCCCAGACTAATACCTTCAACATCATCATAATCATCTAATCAATGTACCAAATCCATTCCAATCCATTGATTCTTCAATGTACCAAAATAAACAACAAGAAAGCAGAGTTCACACAGTGACGTGACCAATTCTCACACAATGAAAAATGATCGTGGTGACACAGACACAACAGGAGAATAGATGCTTGTCTTACCCCGTCACTGCACATCTGATTCTCTGATACATTGTCCAACAACTGCCACATGTTTTAATGCCGGCTTCCACCCGCCCACTACACCATAAATTCTACTTAACCACCAATCACATGACAGGAGTGCTGGGGGGAGGTGGAGCTGGGGGGGCTATGCCAGCTGTGGTCATTTGTACCTGTCAATCACTTTTAATATTCCTATGCCTTGTAAATATTCATATCATTCCAATATCTTCTTTTTTGACCAGACTCTTTGAAGAGACAAAAGCAGGCAGGAAATATTTGGGTAGTTTTATATCTTTCACATTAAAACACAGTAATAAACCCTTATATCTCTACTCTGAAACTGACCAGCGGTCAACCAGAAGATTGGCAGAGCCATTAGAAGATTTTTATGTTGTCCTTTACAGTTGTAAACATAGTAAGTGTCAAGGCCTATATATCAGACTGGCTGTAATTTAATACAGATTCATGTTGTTCTCTCCAACCTCTTCTCCTCCTCCTCCCCCCTCTCTCTCTATCTGTCCATCAGCTGTTGCACTCATTGAATGGGTGAGATAGGACTGATGGTGAAATTGAAGAGGGCGAAGTGGGGGGAAGGTATGAAAGCTGATCTGATCATTAAACCTTGTATGATCAGCTGATTCTGATACGTAACGCAGGGAGAGTGTCCTACATTCTCATAGGTCTAAGAAGACAGTGTGGCTACTACAGGTAAAACCGCAGCATCAAAGGTCTCACTATACTAAGACATGAACTAACACTCGCACTTGTCTTTTCCTACTAGCACTGACTTTGCTGATAACTTCATTTATTGAGGAACAACGTAGTTGCTATAACTGTGATGTGTGTTTGTCCCAACTTGCTATCTTAAGATGAATGAACTCACTAAGTCACTCTGGATAAGAGCATCTGCTAAATGACTAACATGTAAATGTAATGTTAAATATAAGATATACTATCTTAATTCACTAGGAGTGGAAAAGGAACACCTCGTCTGTGTAGGTCTCAGATTCTTCCTATCAAACATCAGGGGTTTCAGTACAAAGTACAGGATTTCTCTTGACAGACCACACAGGTGTTCCTCCTATACCTCTGAAGTCTTACTTTAGAAATTACACTGGGAGATGGTCAGGAGTGAGACTGATACCATCTAGAATGTATTAGGTCTCTAGAATAGATTTACAGGCATATCATTTACAAGGTTAGTCATTTAGCACATCATCTTACATATAGTGCTTTCAAATGGGCCAAAACAACAACTATATAAAAAATCATAGTAAAACCTTTAAAGATAACATGCTTTTACATGTACTACTCTGCATCCTGTCTGCTAATATTGGAAGGCATGTGTGTTGTATATCTGGGTTTATTCCAGGGTTGACGCATAATAATTCAGAAACTGTCCTTTTAGCCATCACATGGCAGATCCTGGCAATCAGTACACACAGTAACTGGGCCATGTTAGAGGACATGTCAACACCGACACACATGCCTGTATTGTGTCCCCCGCCCCACCTCACCCCCCAATATCTGACCTTCCCAAGCTCACACCATACATGGAGAGT
Source organism: Oncorhynchus tshawytscha (assembly GCF_018296145.1). Lineage (NCBI taxonomy): Eukaryota > Metazoa > Chordata > Actinopteri > Salmoniformes > Salmonidae > Oncorhynchus > Oncorhynchus tshawytscha. The sequence continues at coordinate 26,498,991 of NC_056451.1, forward strand.
GTCTGACAGGGGGAGATAATAGAATCTATTTGATATTAGCACTGGCCACCTTCACACACTCTCTCTCTCTCTTTGTCTTCCACTCCCAGTACAGTATTACATTGTCAGCAAACAAACATTATACACAGTATCTCTCCATGTGTCTCAACTTTATTCCTTGCAGTCTTTTTTTGATTGCCATTTGTTCCCCTCTGTCCTTCCTCCCCCTATTCAGCTGTCAGGACTCAGGGGCAAAGGTCACCGGCTCTGAGACAGGTGGTTGCTGGGACAGCTGCTGGAGGATTTACACTCCGAAGATGACAGGAAACTGCTGATGTGCCCTTTAAGAGAGCTCATAAAGCAGGGGATACAAACGCACAGACAAAAACACTCACACACCCTATGGTCTACTCTATTCAGTATGTTTACACTGAGTGTACAAAACATCTTTCCATGACACAGACTGACCAGGTGAATCCAGGCGAAAGCTATGCTACCTTATTGATGTCACCTGTTAAAACCACTTAAGTCAGTGTAAATGAAGGGAAGAAGACAGGATAAAGAAGGATTTGTAAGCCTTGGGACAACTGAGACATGGATTGTGTCAGTGTGCCATTCAGAGGGAGAATGGGCAAGACAAAATATTTAATAACGGAGTATGGTAGTAGGTGCCAGGTGCACAGGTTTGAGTGGGTCAAGAACCGCAACAATGCTGGATTTCATGCTCAACAGTTTCCCATGTGTATCAAGAATGGTCGACCACCCAAATGGTCGACCACCCAAATGGTCGACCACCCAAATGGTCGACCACCCACATCCAGCCAATTTGGCACAACTGTGGGAAGCACTGGAGACAACATGGGCCAACATCCCTGTGGAACGCTTTTGACACCTTGTAGAGTCCATGCCCTGACAAATTGAGGCTGTTCTGAGGGCAAAAGGGGGTGCAACTCAATATTAGGAAGGTGTTCTTGATTTGTACACTTAGTGTATATTACATACAGTACAGTAATATGGAACAGGTAATATGATCATAAACACAGATCGTCAGACATTTTACTCAAACCAAATCAAATTTATTTGTCACATACACATGGTTCGCAGATGTTAATGCGAGTGTAGCGAAATGCTTGTGCTTCTAGTTCCGACAATGCAGTAATAACCAACGAGTAATCTAACTAACAATTCCACAACTACTACTTATACACACAAGTGTAAAGGGATAAAGAATATGTACTCCGCTGGTATGTTCTGATCATAGCACAGTACACTGGTCCTCATCCCCCTACTTAGGCTACACACTATCAGGATATCAGTGTCCCCCTTATCTGCGTGACAGGGGAGCCTTCTCTCTCTGTGTTAATCTACTTTTCAAGGAACAGGCTAAAAATACAGGGGCTGTGACACAGAGAGACAAGGAAGACAGATTCCAGACACACATCATATCTGTGCTGGCATTCACCAACGGGTTGTCAGGGACTCTGTCAAACACACACACACACACACACACACCTCTGCTGGCACCACTGAGACCTGCAGATTAAATATAACTGCCAGTGTGTCATTGCAATTAAAACAAATGGGTTTGACCCTATCAACAGTATTTAGGCCTAGATGCAGCTGTTTGCAATCTCATGACACAAATCTACACTGGCAACCAGTTGCTGTGAACAACCACACCATTAAGCTGTGAACTACTCTGAACTAAACATCATCATTTGGATTATTTTGAAATCTAGTTCAATAAACCACTTTGCTATCATCATCATGACAAACACAAACTGTATCATTTATAATGTGTAATACTGGGCCTGAATAGATTTAATCTGAATGTCCCTTTCCATTTCACAAACAGGCCCTCCAACCTGTTGTTTGTGTCATGATGACATGTCATTCCCCGGGCCAGTGATTCAGCATATCCAGTGACTCAAAACCAAACTATCTCAATGACGCTTGAGATGAGAGCCATGTATACAGAATTCAATGGGGGCCCATGTTCACACCAACAGCTATGCAGAATAGTTTGCCCATCTCTGTATGTGGCTCTGGGTCTACTGACAGAGTACCAAGAAAGACATCCAATGCTACACACCCGGCCTAAAACATGGTAGGAACCAGGAGAGAGAAGGAAAAGGCAAACAGAGGGATTGAGAGACAGAGACAGAGGTAGATTACCTGTACTAGGCTGGGGTAACATTGGGCACCCTGGGGATAGACGGGCAGTCCGTAAGGCTGAAGAATCATTGTAGGAGAAGAGAGCATGGTGCATAGCCCGAAAACCACCAGGACAGAGGGAACGGTGGGGAGATGGGAGGACAAGAGAGGGTGAAGGGGGAAAGGGAGAGGATGGTATGCTCAGAGGAGATGAAAAAAAAAAAAACAAGGTAGGAAAATCTAAGAAGAGAGTGTAGAATCCAAGTGATGAAAACACAGAAGGTCCAAGTGAATGAGAGGAAGAGCTGTAAAGTCAGAAGGATAACTGTCAACAGTCAACCTCTCAGCTTAAAACAATTAAAACAAACTCCCTGAACTAAGAAACAGTCAGCCTGTCTAGATAGGAAGACAGGAAGTGGCAGAGAAGTTAGAAAGAACACTGCTGTGTGTCTGTCAGCCTGTCAGTTGGTCGGCCTGACAGACAGAAACACATGTAAAGGGTCCCGTTTCAGGGTGTTATAAATAGTCCCCCTCTCTCTCTGCCACCTCCACCCCCTCTCTCTCTCTCTCTCTGCCACCTCCACCCCCCCTCTCTCTCTCTCTCTCTCTGCCACCTCCACCCCCTCTCTCTCTCTCTCTCTGCCACCTCCTCCCCCCCTCTCTCTCTCTCTCTGCCACCTCCACCCCCCTCTCTCTCTCTCTCTGCCACCTCCACCCCCCTCTCTCTCTCTCTCTCTGCCACCTCCACCCCCTCTCTCTCTCTCTCTCTGCCACCTCCACCCCCCCCTCTCTCTCTCTCTCTGCCACCTCCACCCCCTCTCTCTCTCTCTCTCTGCCACCTCCACCCCCCTCTCTCTCTCTCTCTCTCTCTGCCACCTCCACCCCTCTCTCTCTCTCTCTCTGCCACCTCCACCCCCTCTCTCTCAATCTGTCAATTAGCCTACTACTAGGTACCATATGCACGCTCTTCTGTTGTGAGTGCACATGCAACATGTCGTTTGAGTGGGTGTGGTGGTTAGTAGGCTATCACTTTTCTAAAAGCATTAGCTACCCTTACAAAAAAAATGAATGAATCAACACACTCAGACTGGTCCATTTGTTGTGTGTACATCTCTGCTCTCTGTCTCCCAGTAGCACTGACAGTGGTGGCTGTCAGAGATTTGTGACAGCTGGGTCTCTTACACACACACACACACACACACACACACACACACACACACACACACATACACACACACACACACACACACACACACACACACACACACACACACACACACACACACACACACACACACACACACACACACACACACACACACACACACACACACATACACACATACACACACACACAGCCCCTACATAGGATCCCGGGCTAATACACATAACGTTACACGTTTTTTTAAAAGATATTTTCTAAACAATGTTCAATAACCAAACAGAGGCGTACACAACAGCTCACAAAATAATACATTGCATACCTAGGTGATTCAACGTTCATTCCGTGTAGTACACTAGACTAGATAGTTGTTTGTAAAGTTAGTTGTTCTTGTTCAGCAAGTAAACAGAAACGGTTTTAGTTTGACGAACAAAGCTGTAGTTGTAAAGTTGAACAACAGGTGGAGGTATTCCACCAACTGCTGCTTTGAAGTGGCGTCGTCACATATTTTTGGGAAATGTAGTTCGCGGGATCCATATAAATAATGGAGAGATCCAATTTGACTTCCTCTTTATCGTACTGGCCTGTGGGAGACAGGTAATAACTTATTATGCTCTTTAGTCTGTCTTGTTTTTCCATAGAAGTAGGGTCGCAATATTGAGAAGTAATGTATTTATACGTTTAGTTGTGCAGTTCGGTTACACCGACCAATATCTTGTGTATATTTTTGGCTTAACTTCTGCCTTATTCGGTCATGTCAGTCGTCCACGCACTGTACAACGTGGTTAGCACGCTAACGTTAGCTAGCTAGTAAGAGTGAGCTAGCACCGGTGAGGCCTGACGTTACTGTGCTGTAGTTATCTCTGCATCTTAAAAGCTTTACACTTTATCAAACTACATTTACAATTTGAAGTTGTGTAGGTTGAGAAACCAATTCCATAATATAAATGTTATTTGACGCTACTTAAATGGCTAACACGTTCCCACTTGGTTTCGCCAGCCAAATTACGGAGTACCACTATCGGAGCCTGTCAGTGAACCGTCCCTGATCCATACAATTAAATGTACTTATATTTTGATAATAGCGTAACTGCCTTATTAAACATGTTAAGTATTAATGGGTGTATGACTTAAGATGGTCTGCAGAATAATTAACATGGGTTGAAATTCAGTATAATCACTTGTGTAATCGCAATGTTGGAACTGAACAGCCATATCAATTCTTATATTCCTCAGGCACTTTGATCCACCATGCCCGTTGCCAGGAGTTGGGTTTGTCGCAAGACATACGTCACCCCCCGCCGCCCCTTCGAGAAGTCTCGTCTTGACCAGGAGCTTAAACTTATCGGTATGTGTGCAAATAGCAGGTTTTGGTTTATATTGAATCTGCTGTTCTCTAAATACCGTGTCATTTTTTTCAGTAAATAAACTTTAATCTCTCAGGGGAGTATGGTCTGAGAAACAAGCGTGAGGTGTGGAGGGTGAAGTTCACCCTGGCCAAGATCCGCAAGGCTGCCAGAGAGCTGCTCACTCTGGATGAGAAGGACCCCAAGCGTCTTTTTGAAGGTACACCACAGCTAGATTGTTCTCTGAACTATATTTTGCCTGTAGAAGTCCTTTGAGCTGTTAGCTAGTGAGATCGGCCAATGATTTAAATATTCGATATTCAGATTGTCTGTGGTGTCAAGAATTCCTCGTGAATGAGGCCGTCAGTCAGATTTCCAGATGCCTTAAATCAGGAGTATTCAGATTTTACCCTAAGAGGTCCAGATTACTGCTGGTTCTACCTGAATTAATTGCACCCACCTGGGGTTCCAGGTCTCAATCAGTCCCTGATTAGGGCCAGATTAACGGGCCCTACTTTGTGATCAGTGACTGAATTGCTGCATCCTGTCTCCTAGGTAATGCCCTGCTCAGGCGTCTGGTGAGGATCGGTGTGCTGGATGAGGGCAAGATGAAGCTCGATTACATCCTGGGCCTGAAGGTGGAGGACTTCTTGGAGAGGAGGCTCCAGACGCAGGTCTTCAAGTTGGGCCTTGCTAAGAGCATCCACCATGCCCGTGTTCTCATCCGCCAGAGGCATATCCGGTAAGCTGTTGATGTTCACTAGATGGCCATGCTAGAAAGGACAAGTCGGTAGATCGTTACATTGGTCTGTTATTTTAAATATGCTCTGAGTAACTTGAGTGGTTGTTAAACCATTTGTAACATGTACATTTCTAAAATTATCTTGCCTATATTAACACTTCAGGTAACTGAGGTGAAACTGCACAACTCACGAGTTACTTTCTCAATCCTTAGAGGGCCTCACAAACGATAGCTCATCCCTGAGTATGGTTTAACATTTCAGCAAGGTCAATTCGGTAACAAACCGTATACCTTGTCAATGACTGCCCAGGGCCAATCCTGCCCATCAAGAGTAGGCAAACCAGTTTCAGCAAGGTCAATGCAGTAACAGACTGTATACCTTGTCTATAAGACTGCCCAGAGCAAAGCGAGAGGCAGACTGCTACTGTCTTATTTGCTGACAGGTAATGTATGGAGGATTGCACCTCAAGCAGATGTGGACCAATGGTCACGGCAAACTGTCAAGTGTGTTTGACTTGTAAGGCGATTGCATGGTCTTCAATTTAGTTTGGTTAGTACTTTACCTCATCAGTCAGGCCGATGATTACAATTAATATTCAGACTTCCTGTGGTGTCAAGAATTCCTCGTGAATGAGGCCTGTCATTGATGCCAAACTATTCCCACGTAGATGGTTATTTGTCTATGATATTAAGTGGGGAGGAACAAATCACTCATTGAGGTCTTTTCTCTCTCCAGTGTGCGCAAGCAGGTGGTCAACATCCCCTCCTTCGTGGTGCGCCTGGACAGCCAGAAGCACATTGACTTCTCCCTGCGTTCACCATACGGTGGCGGACGCCCGGCCGTGTCAAGAGAAAGAATGCCAAGAAGGGCCAGGGTGGTGCTGGGGGAGCTGATGAGGAAGAGGAGGATTAAAATGGAGGCTGACTGACACTTCCTGTTTTTCAATAATAAAAACATTTGACCACAAATTTAAGTGATCATTTTTACTTGATATGTGGTGGAAACTAAGTTAGGTAAGGTCTCTGCACAATGGTTGACTTCATGTAATGGCTACATTAGGGTTATAGATGTGATTGCTGGACATTTATAGGGATAATGTAATTCTGACTTGCTCGGAGTTTGCTATGGGAGTGACTAAACAGGTGTAGAGTAGACGAACTGAACTGCTTGCTTATGGGCTGTTCCCAACAGTGGAGGGAAATAAATGAAAAGTAACACTGACCAACCATAACTTGACTAGAGACATGGTACCAGGTTGTATGGGGTTAAGGAATGTAAGTAGGTGGTAAGTGACTAGGCAATTGGATGAATGGTGACAAGTCAAGAGGGCAAAAAGGGTGAATGCAGATCATCTAGCTATTGGGGCGGCAGGGTAGCCTAGTGGTTAGTGTTGGACTGACTGCAGTTCTACGCTGTAACTGACCTCGGTGGGCAAATGGCCACTGGAATGCTAGAGAAGTGTGCTCTTCATGGATGAATCCCGGTTTCAACTACCTGGCAGATGACATCAGCAAACCACTTGCCCACATGACGCCAAGTTGTGAGCAGTGCCCCATGATTGTGGTGGGATTACGGTATGGGCAAGCATGAACTATGGAAAAACTAATTGCATTTTATACATGGCAATTTGAATGCACAGATACCATGAGGCCCATTGTGTTCAGTGTATATTTCCCATCAGGATCCAACATGAGCTTGTTTTATGCCATTGTAACCAATGTTAAACATTTCATATTATGGATATTTGTTCCTCGCATCCATAGCCGTCTGAATGAGTACATTTCTCAAGCCCCATAAAGGAGGGATGCCTGCTTTATCATTTTAACTGCAGATTGGCCTAAATTTCAAGTGTCAAATTTATGAATCATCAATCTAACTAGGCTGTATGATAAAACATGCATTTCACCTACAGTTCTTCCCCATGAATCCACAATCCTATTGGAGAGTTATGGCAGACAAAGCACTTACCCTGTGCTATTTGCTTATTCTTGAGAGAGCCTACAGGGAGGTCAGATCTGGCAGTGGTGCCGGGACAACCTCAGCAAGACAAAGGAGCTGATCGTGGACTACAGGAAATGGAGGGCCGAGCATTCCCCCGTGCACATTGTTGTGGAGCAGGTCGAGAGCTTCAAGTTCCTTGGTGTCTACACACAGGTTGAAAAGGGCAGAACACCTCTTCAGGTTGAAGAGATTTGGCATGGGCCCTCAGAACCTCAGTCATACAGCTGCACCATTGAGAGCATCTTGATTGGCTGCATCACCACTTGGGAACTGCTCAGCATCCAACCGCAAGGCGCTAAAGAGTAGTGCTTATGGCCCAGTACATAGCTTGGGCTGAGCTCCCTGCCATCCAGGACATCTAACCCAGGCGGTGTCAGAAGGCCCTAAAAATTAAGACTCCAGCCACCCAAGACAGTTCTGATAACATGGAGAACTGATGCACCAAGTCTGGAACCAACAAGACACTGCACAGCTCCTACCCACCTGCTAGTTAACCAATTATTGTTTTTACCTTTAACTAGGCAAGTCAGTTAAGAACAAATTCTTATTTTCAATGACTCCTAGGAACAGTGGGTTAACTGCCTTGTTCAGGGGCAGAACAGATTTGTACCTTGTCAGCTCGGGGATTTGAACTTGCAACCTTTCAACGCTACTGGTGACAAGCATGTGTTAACATTTTTTTAGACATGTTAGGGTGTGCATCTCTGTTCAAAGGATGTAGCTAAACTTCTAGAGTAAACGTGCTCACGTTTAAAATCAGGCCGACATTCAATATAGTTAACAATCCCTGGAACAAATATTCAAGCACAGTGATGATTTGGTAAATCCCACTTCCAACTACCGCAACAACGTGTCAATCACAACCAAAACCCCGCCCACATACACTGCCCAGTCCATAAATGACACTGCCCAGTCTTTAAAAAAGAATCAATCATTCTGCTTGAAATGGTTTGGAATTTTACATTAATATAGAGAACCCATTGATTCTTGAGGAATATTACTTAATTTCTCATAAGCTTTGTTCAACTGTCGTACCCAATGATACAGTATACACTGAACAAAAATATAAATCAATATGTAAAGTGTTGGTCCCGTGTTTCATGAGCTGAAATAAAAGATCCCAGAAATGTTCCAAAATGCTTTTCTATCAAATTTTGTGCACACAGTTGTTTATATCCGTTAGTGAGCATTTCTCCTTTACCAAGAAAATACATCCATCTGACAGTTGTGGCATATCAAGAAGCTAATTGAACAACTTTATCGTAACACAGGTGCACCTTTTGCTGGGGACAATAAAAGGCCACTAAATATTTCTCACACATCACAATGCCACAGATACCTCAAGTCTTGAGGGAGTGTGCAACTGTAACGGATGTGAAACGGCTAGCATAGTTAGCGGTGCGCGCTAAATAGCGTTTCATTCGGTGACGTCACTTGCTCTGAGACCTTGAAGTAGTGGTTCCCCTTGCTCTGCAAGAGCCGCGGCTTTTGTGGAGCGATGGGTAACGATGCTTCGTGGGTGACTGCTGTTGATGTGTGCAGAGGGTCCCTGGTTTGCGCCCGGGTATGGGCGAGGGGCCGGTCTAAAGTTATACTGTTACACAACTGGCATGCTGACTGCAGAAATGTTCAATTGAGCTTTTGCTGGAGAATTGAATGTTCATTTCTCTACCATAAGATGCCTCCAACATAGATTTAGAGAATTTGGCAGTATGTCCAACAGAACTCACAACCGCAGACCACATGTTGCCAGGCCAGCCCAGGACCTCACCTGCGGGATTGTCTGAGACCAGCTCATTAAACTTTTTTGTTTGTTGCAAACCTTAGACTTTCTGCACAAACTGTTAGAAACCGTCTCAGGGAAGATCATCTGCGTGCTTCATGATGTATAATAGGCCTATCTGTTCTGCTCTGAAGGTTCATTGTAAGTGAAATGTGTGTGGGTGTTATTGTTGCTGTAGGTCCTCCACTGAAGCAGGGGGCAGCGTTGCTCTTGGGCCTCTCGATCACCATAGCAACCTGCCAGGTCCATGCCCTCCACTCGCTTGTGACAGTGCTTGGAACATGGATCATCATCAAGAGCAGCTGGCGGTGAGACATTAGTGATGGGGGGGAAGAAATCCATGCGGTTACATACCGAGATATTATTTTTGACAATATGTTGTATCGTTTTGACAATATCGCAATTATTTTTTTGCACTGGTTGGCTGTATCTGCAACACAACTCCAGTATTTTTTCTTCATAACTTGTTCTCCATCTTCTTTTTAAATCCGGAGACTATTTGTTTTCAGCACTTACTTCCATGACTGATTACAACTGGTGTTCTCAATGGCTGTCCCTTTGTAGCAGACATATGGTGAGAAGTATGTTTGGAACATCGAATCGCATAAAATCACATTATCGAATCGCAATACATATTGTATCAGCGCCAAAGTATTGATATAATATCTTATCGTGAGGTCCCTGGCAATTCCCAGCCCTAAGAGACATTATTCAAAATGTACAAATGATATACAGTTGAAGTCGGAAGTTTACATACACTTAGGTTGGGGTCATTAAAACTAGTTTTTCAACCACTCCATAATTTTCTTGTTAACAAACTATAGTTTTGGCAAGTCGGTTAGGACATCTACTTTGTGCAAGTCATTTTTCCAACAATTGTTTATAGACAGATTATTTCATTTATAACATACTGTATCAGAATTCCAGTGGGTCAGAAGTTTACATACACTAAGTTGACTGTGCCTTTAAACAGCTTGGAAAATTCCAGAAAATGATGTCATGGCTTTAGAAGCTTCTGATAGGCTAATTGACAATATTTGAGTCAATTGATGGTGTACCTGTGGATGTATTTCAAGGCCTACCTTCAAACTCAGTGCCTCTTTGCTTGACATCATGTGAAAACCAAAAGAAATCAGCCAAGACCCCAGAAAAAAAATTGTCTGGTTCATCCTTGGGAGAAATTTCCAAACGCCTGAAGGTACCACGTTCACCTGTACAAACAATAGTCCCCAAGTATAAACACCATGGGACCACGCAGCCATCATACCGCATAGGAATGAGACGCGTTCTGTCTCCTAGAGATGAACATACTTTGGTGCGAAAAGTGGAAATCAATCCCAGAACAACAGCAAAGGACCTTGTGAAGATGCTGGAGGAAACAGGTACAAAAGTATCTATATCCACAGTAAATCGAGTCATATCGACATAACCTGAAAGGCTGCTCAGCAAGAAAGAAGCCACTGCTCCAAAACCGCCATAAAAAAGCCAGTCTACCATTAGCAACTGCACATGGGAGGACATTTTTTGGAGAAATGTCCTCTGGTCTGATGAAACAAAAATAGAACTGTTTGGCCATAATGACCATTGTTATGTTTGGAGGAAAAAGTGGGAGGCTTGCACGCTGAAGAACACCATCCAAACCGTGAAGCACGGGGGTGGCAGCATCATGTTTTGGGGGTGCTTTGCTGCAGGAGGGACTGGTGCACTTCACAAAATAGATGGCATTATGAGGTAGGAAAATGATGTGGATATATTGAAGCAACATCTCAAGACATCAGTCAGGAAGTTAAAGCTTGGTCGCAAACGGGTCTTCCAAATGTACAATGACCCCAAGCATACATCCAAAGTTGTGGCAAAATGGCTTATGGACAACAAAGTCAAGGTATTGGAGTGGCCATCACAAAGCCCTGACCTCAATCCCATAAAAAATTTGTGGGCAGAACTGAAAAATCGTGTGCGAGCAAGGAGGCCTACAAACCTGACTCAGTTACACCAGCTCTGTCAGGAGGAATGGGCCAAAATTCACCCAACTTATTGTGGGAAGCTTGTGGAAGGCTATCCGAAACGTTTGACCCAAGTTAAACAATTTAAAGGCAATGTTACCAAATTTAAAAGCATTGCTAACAAATACTAATTGAGTGTATGTAAACTTCTGACCCACTGGGAATGTGATGAAAGAAATAAAAGCTGAAAAATCATTCTCTCTACTATTATTCTGACATTTCACATTCTTAAAATGGTGAGTGGTGATCCTAACTGACCTAAGACAGGGAATTTTTACTAGGATTAAATGTCAGGAATTGTGAAAAACTAAGTTTAAATGTATTTGGCTAAGGTGTATGTAAACTTCTGTATGTGACATATACAGAACTTAACTATATGCACTTGTTAATGCATACACAATCACCTCACATATAGGTTACGTTTTTCCGAGGCTTTCAGCAATATCTAAAAGGCCTCGGTTCCACACATTTCTACTGCATTGCGCTAAATCAGGGTCACACAGAGTGTTTCTTGGTAGTCTTAAACAAATCTCCTTTGAAACTAAAATTCACACCTCATACACATGGTAATGGGCTTAAAAAACAAAGACCCCTGTACCATGTCACGTAGGAGTTGAAATGTATTACATTCTGACATTGCATGCCATTATGTTATTTTAATTTTAATTAATTCTGAAAAATATGAATAACATTCAAGGGCTACTGTCATTAATTATGTTGCCTTCACATTCACAACATAGCCCTGTGACCCCTGTCTCTGCAGGACACTTTGGTGGTGGTGTCCAGTCCTACTTCATGTTCCTGCGCTTCCTGGTGGTGCTCAACTTCCTGTTGTTTTTGCTGATTGCTGGGTTCGTCCTCATCTCCAGTATCGTGTTCAGATGCACCAGTAATATGACAGTGGACAGCACTGGTAAGGCCAGCACTGGAGGATGCATTTTCAAACCAGGCCTATGATTGGTTAAAGGGTGATGGCATTGGAGTGACATTCACCATCTCTATTCCAGTCCAGTCTATTAACATTATTCTGTCTATCTCCAATATAAAACTATATCTTCTCACTGTTCCCTGTAGCAGTATCATAGCAACAGATCTGCCTTAAGAGGATGGGCTTTTAATTGAATTTAGGGATTGAAACTGCAAATATTGCAGCAGTTGTTACTGGTATTCTCTCACGGGTTTGAGAATAGAGTCCCTAACAAAGTAGCAGATCATGGAACTGAGGTATTCGGTGCCAAGGCTGTGGTGGGAAACATGATCAAATGTGACCTTGGCTTATCTTCAAACAGCTGAGAATATGTGTGGTGTGTGTGTGTCTCAGGTCTAGAGGAGTGTAGGGTCTATGATCCAAATCTTCAAGGTCTGATGGTGTTTTACCAGTACTTCCTAGACTTACTCTCTAGAACGGTGAGAAAACACAACATGTGTAATCTAGTCCTGTGTACCACTGGTTATAGATATACTGAATACAGCAGAGAACAACACCTCTCTGAAGTTCATTATGCAAAACCATGCAGCTCTGTTTTAAGTGGCCTTTGCCTTTCACACACTTGTCTGTCTGTCTGCACGTCTGTCTGTCTTTCTGCCTGTGTATGCTGGTGATTCTCGGCTCCACCTCTACGCAGACGACACTGTTCTGTATACATCTGGCCCTTCTTTGGATGCTGTGCTAACAAACCTCAAAACGAGCTTCAATGCCATACAACACTCCTTCCGTGGCCTCCAACTGCTTTTAAATGCTAAGTACATGCTCTTTAACCGATTGCTGCCCACACCCTCGCTCCCGACTAGCATCACTACTCTGGACGGTTCAGACCTAGAATATGTGGACAACTACAAATACCTAGGTGTCTGGTTAGACTGTTAACTCTCCTTCCAGACTCACATTAAGCATCTCCAATCCAAAATTAAATCTAGAATCGGCTTCCTATTTCGCAAAAGTCCAATGACTGGAATGAATTGCAAAAATCTCTGAAACTGGAGTCTTATATATATATATATATACTGCTCAAAAAAATAAAGGGAACACTTAAACAACACAATGTAACTCCAAGTCAATCACACTTCTGTGAAATCAAACTGTCCACTTAGGAAGCAACACTGATTGACAATAAATGTCACATGCTATTGTGCAAATGGAATAGACAACAGGTGGAAATTATAGGCAATTAGCAAGACAGCTCCAATAAAGGAGTGGTTCTGCAGGTGGTACCACAGACCACTTCTCAGTTCCTATGCTTCCTGGCTGATGTTTTGGTCACTTTTGAATGCTGGCGGTGCTTTCACTCTAGTGGTAGCATGAGACGGAGTCTACAACCCACACAAGTGGCTCAGGTAGTGCAGCTCATCCAGGATGGAACATCAATGCGAGCTGTGGCAAGAAGGTTTGCTGTGTCTGTCAGCATAGTGTCCAGAGCATGGAGGCGCTACCAGGAGACAGGCCAGTACATCAGGAGACATGGAGGAGGCCGTAGGAGTGCAACAACCCAGCAGCAGGACCGCTACCTCCGCCTTTGTGCAAGGAGGAGCACTGCCAGAGCCCTGCAAACTGACCTCCAGCAGGCCACAAATGTGCATGTGTCTGCTCAAACGGTCAGAAACAGACTCCATGAGGGCCCGACGTCCACAGGTGGGGGTTGTGCTTGCAGCCCAACACCGTGCAGGACGTTTGGCATTTGCCAGAGAACACCAAGATTGGAAAATTCGCCACTAGCGCCCTGTGCTCTTCACAGAGGGAAGCAGGTTCACACTGAGCACGTGACAGAGTCTGGAGACGTCGTGGAGAACGTTTCTGCTGCCTGCAACATCCTCCAGCATGACCGGTTTGGCGGTGGGTCAGTCATGGTGTGGGGTGGCATTTCTTTGGGGGGCCGCACAGCCCTCCATGTGCTTGCCAGAGGTAGCCTGACTGCCATTAGGTACCGAGATGAGATCCTCAGACCCCTTGTGAGACCATATGCTGGTGCGGTTGGCCCTGGGTTCCTCCTAATGCAAGACAATGCTAGACATGTGGCTGGAGTGTGTCAGCAGTTCCTGCAAGAGGAAGGCATTGATGCTATGGACTGGCCCGCCCGTTCCCCAGACCTGAATCCAATTGAGCACATCTGGGACATCATGTCTCGCTCCATCCACCAACGCCACGTTGCACCACAGACTGTCCAGGAGTTGGCGGATGCTTTAGTCCAGGTCTGGGAGGAGATCCCTCAGGAGACCATCCGCCACCTCATCAGGAGCATGCCCTGGCATTGTAGGGAGGTCATACAGGCACGTGGAGGCCACACACACTACTGAGCCTCATTTTGACTTGTTTTAAGGACATTACATCAAAGTTGGATCAGCCTTTAGTGTGGTTTTCCACTTTAATTTTGAGTGCGACTCCAAATCCAGACCTCCATGGGTTGATAAATTTGATTTCCATTGATAATTTGTGTGATTTTGTTGTCAGCACATTCAACTATGTAAAAAAAGTATTTAATAAGAATATTTCATTCATTCAGATCTAGGATGTGTTATTTTAGTGTTCCCTTTATTTTTTTGAGCAGTGTATATATATATATATTTTTTTAAACCATTTTTACCTTGATTTAACTAAGGCAAGTCAGTTAAATTAAGAACAAATTCTTATTTTCAATGATGGTCTAGGAACAGTGGGTTAACTGCCTGTTCAGGGGCAGAACAACATCTCCCTCAGTAACTTTAAGCATCAGCTGTCTGAGCAGCTTACCGATCACTGTACCTGTACACAGCCAATCTGTAAATAACATACCGACTACCTCATCCCCATATTATTACTTACCCCTCTTTCTCTTTTGCACCCCAGTATCTCTACTTGCACATCATCATCTGCACATTTATCACTCCAGTATTAATGCTAAATTGTAATTATTTTTGCCTCTAGGACCTATTTATTACCTACCTCCCTACTCCTCTACATTTTCACACACTGTACATAGATGTTTCTATTTTTATTTTGTGTATGTTTGTGTAACTTGTTGTTTTGTTGCACTGCCTTACTTTATCTTGTCCAGGTCGCAGTTGTAAATGAGAACTTGTTCTCAACTGACCTACCTGTTTTAATAAAGGTGAAATAAAAAAATAACGTACAGTCTGTGTCTACTTGTGGGTTTGTGTCATTTTGTGGGTTTGTGTCAAGTCTGGTACGCTTCTAGTCTAGTAGGCTCCACTCTCACCACTTCCCACCCTCCACCCATCTCCCTCTCCCAGGGTTTCATGGAGTACTCCTACATGTTCTATGGTTACTATAATAACACCGTGGCAGAGAGCAGTGGCTTCCACTACAACCTGCCCCTGGCCTACCTCCTCACCTCCGTCTTCTGTCTTATCTGCATCATCGCACGGTACCTTCTGGAATGCCCTACACTTCCATCTGCATAGAAATAAAATGGATAGATTGGACATTAACCCTAATGACTTACTGACACCCCCCCACTCTGATTGGTCCCTTATACAGCATGGGGAGTGATCTTCGCATTGCTGTGGCAACAGGCAGAGGTGCTGCCGGCAGTTACAGCAAGATGGTGTTCACTGGCTGGGACTACGGTTGCCAGGGAGACCGGGCCACCAAACTCAAACAGAAAAGCATCCACTACCAGCTACAGGTAGGAGATCTGCCGCTTACTGCAGGGTCACTGAAGATGCACTCCTCTTTCCTCCGCTCTATTCCTCCCATCTCCACTCCTCTATCTGTCTCCTCCCTCTGTCAGGTGGACCTGGAGGAGGACGCTACAGAAAAAGGCTTTGTCTCTAACCTTAGGTTAGACAGTGGGTCTGTGTTCTCTACGCATCAAACTCATGCTCGTCTCCCTCGGCCCTCATAGGAGGAGCTTTCTTTGGCATCTTCAAGGCTACTGTCTTTAGCCAGGTAAGTCAAAAACACAAAGAAACCAAACAAAAACTATTGATTGAATGTTTGGCCTTTCATCCTCTCCATGTCATATTGAGTAGGTACAGGGAGGTGGGTAAACTCAACAAATGGGAGGCCCATATCTGCATAGACTCATATGGTCAGCATGGGTTATTTCCATGTGTTCAGATTCCTGTACATAACATTCTGACTGTGTTTGTTGCATAAACATTGCTCTCCTCTGTCTCCCTGTCCTGATAGTGTGGTGCTGTGTTACATAGCAGCTCTAGCCGCAGTCTATGGGAAGAGTGTTGATCTGCTAAAGGCCCAGCTTAAACTGGTAAGTGATGGATGGGGAGAAGTCTTACATGACATGATAATGATGCAAAAAATATATGTTTGAAACAAAACAATGTCTATGGCCCATACTCAAGCTTAACCTTGTATAACAGTGTGTTTAACTCTAACAGGAGGGACGTGATAAGCAGTTCCTGGTCAAGCAGATTGAAGAGCTGAGTAGAGAGATGGGGGTTCCAACAAGGGACCAATTGGACACATTTGACACTGGTGCAGCAAACTGACTCAGACACCAGGCTCAAACCCACGGCCCATATCCCGGCCCAAGGCACTTCTTGCAGATTTGAAAGGCTTAGATAGGTTTTGCATGTGGCAATAGCACAAAGCACATATCTACACCTTCACAAATCAATTTACAATTGTCACTCTCTAGTGTAGGATAGCTACATTTGAGGCAAAGTTGTACTTATTATGAGTGAGTGGTGGTTGTCTCACCTAGCTACGGTATCTTAAGATGAATGCACCAACTGTAAATCCATCTGGATAAGAGCTTCTGCTAAATGACTAATCTAAATAATCTAATTTAGTTTGTTACCCTATTTATCTCTCATAATACCTGTAACGTCAATTGCCATGTTCATTGCCTTTGCATTCTCTTCCTCACCTCTTGCCTAAACATCAGACTGTGACCGTGTTTACACAATGGTTATTCCGTGTGAAAGAAGTCGCCCTAAAAAAGAGGCAAGAGTCTCTACAAGCCAGAATGTTGAATACAATTATATTTACACTTATCGGTTGTCCGTCCTTTTGACGGTAGGAAGTGGAGATAAAATATCCACAGGAAAGTATTGTTTACCCGACTTTTTGCTGCGGCGGTAGGTTCTGTCGCTTGCATTTTCAATCTCCAGAGGCATTGTTGCACATTATGTAAACAGTAGCCGAACATTGTCGGCCGAAGCACGTTCCCTCGCAGTCAGCTGGGTGTGATTTGTGGAACGTTCCAACAGGAATCTGTTCCAAAAAGTTCGTAAATAACAAGGTTGCCACCAAACAACGGATACAAAATTGTATAGCGGCAGAATAAGATACCGGGTAGGGAGTGGGCTATTTCATTCAGTTTCGCACTCACCACGTTTATTCCGAAAAATGTCTGTCCTCACTCTGGTAGCCTATGGACAAACATTAAGAATAAGCTACGTGGTGAGTTGATGCCTATTCGGCAGCTAGTTAAATAGGTGAATTTATCGTGCTACGTTGAAAACAACATTATACTTTACGAAGTTTTTGGAACAGATTGCTGTTGGAACGTTCCACAAATTATACCCACCCATCAGCTAGAAGTGCTTGTGAAATTTGCCAGTTGATTGTGTGAGACATCGTTCGGTCTGTGATTCAGTTAAGCTCGGCCATTACTTGCATATTGTGCAAGTGTTTGTCATGTGCGAATTGTGCCAGTACTGAAAATACAAACGAATATGCAGACCAGTCCAGTGTATTGAAAGTTAGGTTAACACTTCCCTGTTTACTTCCCAAAATAAGAACACAATCAGCGAACAACAGGTAAAGCAAGTTGAAATAAAGATTATTCAACATTCGGACTTGTAATGGGATTGTTCGGGAATGCTGAACCTACACGTTCGATACAAGAGTGTAAGTCTTTCACTCTCGGATTCCAAGAGGCTACCTCTACCCCACCTTTATAACATTACATGTGTTTATTTTTCTAAATTGATTTAAATATTGTTTACATATATGTTTAATGTTCTTCAGTTTAACAAGTTCTCTCTCTCATATATATATATATATATCTCTCTCAGTATCTTGTGTATGTAGATCTCTGAAATAAATACAAAATTATAAGGAACAAAATGCTATTATTATTATTTCTGTTATGTGCAACGTGCGCCCTCTGCTGACCCGTGAGAGAACTTCTACAAAATCGATTTAGTTACGTAGACGTTATGACGTAATAATATTTTCGAGTGTATGTTTCCGGTTGTGATTGAATAGCTCTTTTGTTGCTTGTTTACCTTTCAGATGTGTTAAATATATTTTCTTTGGTTTTATGCAAATATTTTATTCATTCGGTAACAGCTGTACAAAACCCAGTGTCAGAATTACATCTCTGCAATTGAAATAGCTGTTAAAATGTTGTTGTTTTTACAGGAAATAGGTTAAGGCTAGCTAACGTTAGCTAGCTAGCGAACTGGAGTTACAGTAGAGACTGACTGAATTGCAAACAACAGAAATCAGGGCATGTTACGTTTTTGACACATTTTTGTTTAACTATACAAGCCCTGGTCAAAACAAACACTCAACTTCAGAAGAAAAATGAATATTCTACCTAAAAAGAGCTGGCATGTTCGCAACAAGGACAACGTCGCGCGCGTGCGCCGGGACGAGGCACAAACCGCAGAAGAGGAGCGAGAGGTCCAACGCCGTGTGGAGCGAGCAGAGCAGGAGGTAACCATAGCAACGTTGCCTCCCCAAATTGATACATTCCTCATAATTGATTTAGCATGGTCTGAAGTGACAACCAAACTTTGTGTGATACGATGTATGACAGGTGCGATTTTTTAAAGAGAAGCGATGTAAGAGGCATTGTTATAATAGTATCAAGTCATAAAAGTGCATATAAATGTGTGTATATATACTTCATTATTGTAATTGAATGTTATGTAGGTAAGTAACCTCTTTGCTGTAGGCACGAACAGAGCACCTGAGACAGAAGTCACGAGCTGCACTTCAACAGTCTGGAGGATGGAAGGATGAAGGAGAGGGAGGGGAGGGGAGTGCAGGAGTGGTGGAACACCTCAATCTATTTCCTCTGGAGGAGTCATCTGAGAAGAAAGGAAATGCAGAGTACCTCAAAGACCAGAAAGATGAAAAGGTGACCTTCCTGTCATTCTGTTATGCTTTTCCCCGTCACCTGTTGAAATCAAGTTTCTTTGTGAACATGGCTACTGGTTTTTTCATCCCGCTCTAGGTAACACACTTCAAAGCTTTTCTCTAGTGGATCTAGCCAGCCAATGACAGTGCCTGGTTTATTTAGTCCAGAGACATTTCTAAACAGAGATTGGCCAATTCAGTTTAAGATTTTGAATGTAAATGGGTACCATGTTGGCAATTGAGAATGCATATTGGAATTTAAATATCATGGAGTGTTCGGTGCTAATATGGAAGATTTTTGAACAGATTTAATGGACTGATGCTTATCACATCATTGGAAGGATCACAGAATGATCTGTGAATAAATGTATTGAACTTTCCAAATAGTAATAGCTGGTCCTGTTTCCTCCCGTCACAGATCATTACTTTGAATGATAATATTCTACTTATTCTAATGCTATGGTGATTCTGTTTTTTTAGGAGCGCGAGGAGCGTGCTATTGGTCTGCTAGTGTCCCTAGGCCCCCAACCTGGGACAGAGGTAACTCCATGGTACATGAAAACAGGCCAGGATGAAGAGAAAGACGACAAAAAGGAGAAAGAGAAAGACAACAAAGGAAAGAGACTGCCACTCAGTCAAGAGGAGAAGGAGAAGAGAGACAGACGACTGAAAGACATGCTGGACCCCTTGAAAGAGATGAAGAAAGCACTGGCGGTGAAGGATAGAAAAGAACATAAGAGTAAGAAGAAGGAGAAGAGGGATAGAGGGGAGAGGAGAAGCAGTGGTGGAGAAAGGTGAGAAGTTTCAGTCTTTATCAAGACTAGTTGTTTTATCTGTATGTCTGGGGGTGTTTTGTGTTTCTTTGATCAATCATAAGACCAATTAGCTTTGACCTAAAGGGGCAATCAGCAGTTGCTACATACATTTTTAAAATTCTAAATTAATGATGTGTACCAAATCATTCTTGAAGAATATAAGTTATAAATGCCTCATTAGCTTCGTTTAACTGTCATACCGCATCAGAACTCTGTTTGCAAACCAAGTATATGTAAACAAATACTATATTGCCCCAACTTTGTTATAACTATAATTTTGTGTATGGTCAGTCCTTGCATCCATAATTCTGTCTATAATTTTGTGTATGGTCAGTCCTTGCATCCATAGCTCTGTCTATAATTTTGTGTATGGTCAGTCTTTGCATCCATAGCTCTGTCTATAATTTTGTGTATGGTCAGTCCTTGCATCCATAGCTCTGTCTATAATTTTGTGTATGGTCAGTCCTTGGATCCATAGCTCTGTCTATAATTTTGTGTATGGTCAGTCCTTGCATCCATAGCTCTGTCTATAATTTTGTGTATGGTCAGTCCTTGCATCCATAGCTCTGTCTATAATTTTGTGTATGGTCAGTCCTTGCATCCATAGCTCTGTCTATAATTTTGTGTATGGTCAGTCCTTGCACCCATAGCTCTGTCTATCATTTTGTGTATGGTCAGTCCTTGCATCCATAGCTCTGTCTATAATTTTGTGTATGGTCAGTCCTTGCATCCATAGCTCTGTCTATAATTTTGTGTATGGTCAGTCCTTGCATCCATAGCTCTGTCTATAATTTGAGTGGTTACATTTCTTCAGCTTTTTACCGAAAAGGGCAGGGTGGCACTTTGTTATTGTTTCAACTCCACTTGGATGCATATCCAAGAGACCAAGTACACTGAGCCAAGTGGACTAGAGCACAACCAAGTGTACTGAGCCTCTGGATAAACATGTATGGTTGATGGTAACCACCTCTTCTCTCTTTTCTAGCTCTATTGAAAGGTTGCGAGCGGAGCGACTGCAAAGAGAGGCGGAGGAGAAGAGGAGAGCCCAGGCTCTGCTGGACCAGAAGAATGGAACAGGGAAAGAGAAGGAGCGACCAAGGGAGACAGAGGAGAGGGAAATGCCGTACAACAGTGCTTATTTCCCAGAGCTGGCCCGCAAGAGGCAGAGGAAAGACCGCAATGCCTGGAGAGATGGCATCTTTTGAAGTCACACATCATGCAGTCTCATTGTTTGGGCAACAGACAGAGAACATTGAGGCATTCAAGATACATTTATTAGTATGTGAAAGACGCCAAAGACTTCGACAAGGACTAGAGAGCCTGGAAGGTTATTCAGTTGTATCCTAAGCATACTTATTAATGTTTGTTGTCATTGAATGAACAATGCTATTTCTAATGAGGTAGAAAAAGAAAGGAAACCAATCAAGAGATTTGGGACAGCTGAGTGTAGTGTTGGAGTCTGTCTGGCACCCTGCTCAAGTGTGAGACAATACAGAGATCATTTTGCTCCACAACACAAGACCACTGTTCAAGTTGGAGTGTGTTTGATGTTTTACTATTGATGGCAACATTGTGTCACAATTGTAATTGTGTCAATTCAAGTCTGTCAAGTCTTTTTTTGTTTCTGATAATAGCATGTGCCAATTTAGGAGGTGTGTGTGTGTACATGCATCTGTTCTATTTAACTATCTGATGTAGACAGAGTTTAGGGTGTTTGGCCCAACTATTATTGCACATTTTCCATTTCAATTAATTCAATAAAAATATTAGGTCAAATAACACAATCATGTGTCCTCTGTTATTTAGCTTATTTTATACATACCCCATATCCATGCACCACCCAAATGATTAACCTAAAACATTTGAATATAGCAATTCCAATAGATTGTGCTACAAAACAGAGTTGCGGCAGTATAATACATTCATTTGTCTAGTAGGTGCATACAGACGCACAGCACCGCGAAATAATAAAACGGGCCCGAGACAGCAGAGTGTAGAAGCAAGACAGACGCACTCGCATGAAACCACGGGCGAACCATGATAATGCAAGCTCACTTTTGTCTGACGTAGCCGATGTTTAACGGGAGATAAATACTACAGTCGCCCTCATACTGGTGTCGGAGGGGAAAGAGCCGAAACGGGGAAAAATAGCGCATGGTTTGACCTCATTGGGGTTATTTGTTGTTTTCGTCGCCGTTTTTGTGGAGAGACCACTGATGTAACGGTTCTGGATTTGATGGGTTGGGTTGGCAGGACGGGATGCACAAAAGAGCGTCTCTTACACAGTGTTTAGTAGCGGACTAGGAGAGGGGGATCAAACGGAGGAGGGGAAGAGGGGAACACAACAACAAGGAGACGTTCTTTATTAGCGGGGGAAGACAGCGCCAGACGGTAGCGGAGAGAAGGAGAAGACCGAAAGCGTCGCTCGAATGATTGTGCTGTGGTGGATCCCGCGACGATGCGACGACACTGCTGGGTGATAGTGCTGGCGGGGATGTTGTCGTACTTCAACCCAGAGAGAGCCCTTGGAGCCCCGCAGAGAGAAGGTGAGTGGTGTCGGTGTGCTGGAATGATATTGACGCTGGGAGAAAGAAGAGAGGGGAGGTGGGAGAGGGGATAGATGAGAGGGTTATGAATAGGTACTCTGAAATATTACGGCCAAAACACACTGACACAGCCTCAACAATAATACGATATATTGTATCTTTCTAAACTGATATGATTAGGCTATGGTAGGCAATATGCCTTTATAACACTGGGGAGGAAATCAGAAAGACAATGGCCACATTATTATCATCAAGTAGCCAGGAGAATTCGGTAGGATCTGCGACCCTATTTCGGTGATATTTATCAATAGCCTCGGTGGCATGTCAAAACGGAAATTCGCCCAATGAATATTAAATTAATCGCCACTGTATTATTCATGTGTATATCAAATCTATATTGTCCCACTTGGGTTTAATGATAAAAATCTTTGAATTTCCATTTAAAATCCACAAAATCCGTTTTATTTTGTCCTCCTTTTAATTAGGCATCGCAGTATTTTGTTTGTGTATTATCGTTTGCAGTCATGGTGTTCTGGTGTATTGTTTTGATAAGAGCCGTAAACTGGAGCTGGTGGAATAGGCCCCTGCTATGTGTACCTATTTATATGCAGTGTATGTCTGGACAGCTGTCTAGGGATAGAATAATAGAATTGCCCAGGAATTGTGCATCTATACTGCCGATGGATAGGCTACATAAAATATAATTGTATTCTAAAATAGACTTATGTGAAAGAGTTTGAATTTCACATAGGCCGACATGTTTTTCCTATTTTATCAGTTTCCAATGTAATTCTACTGCCAGGCTATAGGCTTGCATAGGCTGCAGTCCAGTACATAAGTCAACGAAATTCTTACACATTTATGATGAGCCAATAATTCATGTATCTTTCTCAAATTCATACTCATGATTTTTAGTAGCTTTTCTTACTTAGAATTTACACGTCACTCTTGAATGTGTTAGAATAACATGGACCATTATGTTTTTAGGAGGTTTGAGTGTTTTTCTCATAAAACAGCTATTGGAGGATGGAACCATGCAACATATGAGCTCAAAACATCCTTAATGCTAATTACAATGTTCAATGTTATTTATAGATTTTAAAGCAGTGCTCAAAGTGCTTCATAAATGTCTTTTTAGGGGTAACTTGTATTTTCCACTCATGAATGATCTCATGAAAATATTCCATTGATCAGAAAAGCCTATTTGTGATTGAATTCCCTTTCAGTGTGTTATAGGATGCCTCTGTAAGATTTGTGTACTGTCTAGAGGGAGAGGCAGAGGAGAGGATGTGCCAAAATGGTTCATCACAGTTAAGCTTACACATTGATCTACCAATAGGGTAAACATCAATTAAAGCCTTTTGTTTGGACTATTATTGGACTGTTGATGCATCTTCACGCCATGCTTTCAGTAATCAATGAGCTCATGAAATGGATGGGGAAACGTACATTTGGTTTTGCATTTTTCATTACTGTGTCGTAATAGTGAGTCAATATCTAGAAGTAGTGATGAATACAGGGCATGATGGAATAGGATGAGCAGGGGAGAACAGAGTAGCTCTAGTACTTGTGTTTTCTGGTTCCAATGACACTGAAAATGCTCACACTGTGGTTGATATTCATAAGTACTGTACTGAATTGGTACTTGACCTGCAAGTGTATTGACAAGTATGTGTACTCAGAGGTTCACCTTCTGGAGTTGGAGAAGTGTTTTTGTAAAATTGTATATGGGGAAAAACAAATAATATTGACAACAAGTTCATTTAGAAATATGCATTTTTGATTGTGGCGATGCTGGTTTTGATTTTGAGGGTTTAAAATTGAAAGATACAACAAACAAGTAGTAGCCTACTGTTGTGAAGGGTTTTTAACCACCCTGCCCTCCCCCTTCTCTTTTTCACAGATGGTTCGCTCCTCACAAACGGCCAAGTTGAGGTACAAATATATAAAAAAACGCCCCAAACTCCTCCTTCTCACCTAGGTAGCCAACCTCCCTGATTTGAGTGATTATTTTCCAATTTTCCAACCCTCCCCCGGTAGCAATTTCCCCAAAATGACAACGCCACCCCTCCCTGCTTTTCAACTGTGTTTCCTGGAAGGAATGTTGTTTTTTTGGTACCCCCCTCCCTCCTCCCCCTCTTTCCTAACTGGAATGGTAGACTTCCCTGATTTTAACTTTAATTCTGATCTCTCCTCTCTTTTATTGATTCTGAAGATGGTTTCCTGACTTTCCTCCAAAGTTGATTTCCTTTTCCTGCTTCTCCCAAAACTCCAATGACAGTTGTTCATTGGGGATCCTCCGCTTTGTCTCAAATGTACCTCTATTGAAACAATTCCAACGGTTTTCCTCCTCAATCTCAATATGTAACAATGACTTTGACCCTTTTCAACCCAATTCTCTGAAGCCTCTCTTTCCCCCACTCACTCATCCACTCACCAACACTTCCACCTAACAACTGTGTGTTTCCTTCAGGAAGTACTACCTGGCCCATTAACCGTATTAACCTTTTCCTCTCCTCCTTTTCTCTCCCGCCATATCTCAGTCTCTCAATCCAGGGCTGCGTCTCTCTCTTCTCCGCCCTACGTCGTCATTCTCATCTCTTGCTCGGGGCTCGTCTCCTTTGTTTTACTGCTCTTCACCTGTCTGTGCTGTAAGAAGGGAGGAGTGGGATTCAATGTAAGTCTCCATCATGTAAGAGACTTATTCACACGTCTTGTCTATTGTGTTGCGCTGTCTGCATGCATGTTGTGTACAGTCGAGGCCAAAAGTTTTGAGAATGACACAAATATTCATTTTCACAAAGTCTGCTGCCTCAGTTTGTATAATGGCAATTTGCATATACTCCAGAATGTTATGAAGAGTGATCAGATGAATTGCAAAGTCCCTCTTTGCCATGCAAATGAACTGAATCCCCCAAAAACATTTCCACTACATTTCAGCCCTGCCACAAAAGGACCAGCTGACATCATGTCAGTGATTCTCTCTTTAACACAGGTGTGAGTGTTGACGAGGACAAGGCTGGAGATCACTCTGTCATGCTGATTGAGTTCGAATAACAGACTGGAAGCTTCAAAAGGAGGGTGTTGCTTGGAATCATTGTTCTTCCTCTGTCAACCATGGTTACCTCCAAGGAAACATGTGCAGTCATCATTGCTTTGCACAAAAAGGGCTTCACAGGCAAGGATATTGCTGCCAGTAAGATTGCACCTAAATCAACCATTTATTGGATCATCAAGAACTTCAATGAGATCAGTTCAATTGTTGTGAAGAAGGCTTCAGGGTGCCCAAGAAAGTCCAGCAAGCGCCAGGACCACCTCCTAAAGTTGATTCAGCTGCGGGATCAGGGCAACACCAGTAAAGAGATTGCTCAGGAATGGCAGCAAGCAGGTGTGAGTGCATCTGCACACACAGTGAGGCAAAGACTTTTGGAGGATGGCCTGGTGTCAAGAAGGGCAGCAAAGAAGTCACTTCTCTCCAGACAAAACATCAGGGACAGACTGATATTCTGCAAAAGGTACAGGGATTGGACTGCTGAGGACTGGGGTAAAGTCATTATCTCTGATGAATCTCCTTTCCGATTGTTTGGGGTATCCGGAAAAAAGCTTGTCCGGAGAAGACAAGGTGAGTGCTACCATCAGTCCTGTGTCATGCCAACAGTAAAGCATCCTGAGACCATTCATGTGTGGGGTTGCTTCTCAGCCAAGGGAGTGGGCTCACTCACAATTTTGCCTAAGAGCACAGCCATGAATAAATAATGGTACCAACACATCCACTGAGAGCATCTTCTCCCAACCATCCAGGAACAGTTTGGTGACGAACAATGCCTTTTCCAGCATGATGCACCTTGCCATAAGGCAAAAGTGATAACTAAGTTGCTCGGGGAACAAAACATCGATATTTTGGCTCCATGGCCAGGAAACTCCCCAGACCTTAATCCCATTGAGAACTTGTGGTCAATCCTCAAGAGGCGGGTGGACAAACAAAAACCCACAAATTCTGACAACCTCAAGCATTGATTATGCAAGAATGGGCTGCCATCAGGATGTGGCCCAGAAGTTAATTGAGAGCATGCCAGGGCGGATTGCAGAGGTCTTGAAAAATAAGGGTCAACACTGCAAATATTGACTCTTTGCATCAACTTCATGTAATTGTCAATAAAAGCCTTTGTCCCTTATGAAATGCTTGTAATTATACTTCAGTATTCCATAGTAACATCTGACAAAAATATCTAATAACACTGAAGCAGCAAACTTTGTGGAAATTAATATTTGTGTCATTCTCAAAACTTTTGGCCACGACTGTAGATCAATAGATATAGGCATCATATTACACACTGGCCCTTAGTGAAACTCTAAACATTGAGGGCTGTAACAATGGTAAAGCATATGGGAATGTCCTGATTTGTCATGGAAGGGCCCAGCACCACAGGGGCGGTGGGCATCCACATAATTCAAACCCTCTATGAATCTATTGTCTTTGAATCTGTGATCTTTGGATGGTTCATTGTTTCTTTGGCTACATGTGCAGCACCACATTTTACCAGAAGTATTGCAGATGTCGCATGAGCCAGAAAGCTTTGGGTCTGTTTACATTTAATAGATTTCCTCATATTAAATCCAGATCGGTCATTCTTTGTGACATTTCAGCCAGCACACTGGGTGCATCTCAATTATCTAAAGTGGCTCCCCTCCTTCATCTTAACTTATGTGAAAACACAGGCAACAAGGGGAAAGTAATATGGTGTCTGCCCACCAGTTATTTGTTTACACTTGCCCAATTTCTTTAGAAACGTAAACCACTTTAGGGTATTGACACATCCACTAGAAAAGCGGTCACCAACCCTCATCCTGGAGAGATTCGGATGTGTAGGATTTTGTTCCAGGACAGGCCAGAACTAACACACCGGATTCAACTAATCAACTACGGTAATAAACAAGAGTTTAATAAGCTGAATCAGGTGTGTTGGTGCTGGGCTGGAACAAAAACATACAAGCCCTGTATCTCCCGGGACCAGGCTTGGTGATCACTGCTTTTCAAACGTACAATATCTCTAAAGCTTCTACGCTTCCTCTGTTCTTTCCTGTCAAATCAGGAGTTTGACAATGCAGAGGGGGAGGAGTGTTCTGGGGGTTCTAGCCCCGCCCAGGAGGACAGTCTGTCCTCTTGCCCCTCCCTCCCGGAGGTCTACACCCTCCCACTCAGGGACAGGGCTAACTGCCTCGCCCTGCAGGATGGCTCAGGTAACTAAGGCAGACTCTCTGTAGCTGGAGCTGATGGCAGTATATAGCACATGAATATTAGCAAAATTGATGGATATCAGAAAACCACAAATCATGTGTCTTTCTCTTTTCATCTCCTCTATTCTGTCTCTAAAGACTCTAAGTCGAAGTACTTCCGTAGGCACACTCTCAACTACCTTCAGGAAATAGGAAATGGCTGGTTTGGAAAGGTGAGATCACCAACTCATACCTCCACCCTCAGTTGTGACGTCATCATGTAATGGTGGTAGCTGGATCTGGCAGTTCTTCCAAATGTCTCTCAACCCCATGTTTCCTCTAAAAGACACATCCTTTTAACAGCTTCTCAGTAAATTTATGTCTTCTTCCTACACCACAATATTTCTGATCTCTCTCTCTCTCTTTCCCTCTCTTCTCTCCCTCTCTCTCTCCTTCCTTCTCCTCTCTTTCCCCCTCTCCCCCTCTCCCCCCCTGTCCCACATCTCTTTCTCCTTCCATCTCTCTCCCCTACCTCTCTCCCTCTCCTTTCCTCTCCTCTCTCTCCCTCCTCTCTATCTCTCTCCTGTCTGTCCCACATCTCTCTTTCTCCTTACCTCCTTTTCCCTCTCTCTCTCCTCTCTCCCTCCTCTCTATCTCTCTCCTGTCTGTCCCACATCTCTCTTTCTCCTTACCTCATTTTGCCTCTCTCTCTCTCTCTCTCTCTCTCTCTCTCCTCTCCCTCTCTCTCCTGTCTGTCCCACATCTCTCTTTCTCCTTACCTCCTTCTCCCTCTCTCGCTCTCCTCTCCCCCCCTCTCTCTCTCTCTCCCTCCTTCCCTCTCTCTCTCCCTCCCTCAGGTGATCCTAGCGGAGGTGCTGTGTGACTGCAGCTCCTCCCAGGCCGTGGTGAAGGAGTTGCGGGTCAGTGCCAGCCCTCTGGAGCAGAGGAAGTTCTTGGCTGAGTCTGAGCCATACAGGTCAGAGAAACTGACATTTTGTGTCATCAGACACTTTTATTTAAGTTATTTGTTTTTGTGGTTTCCTGAGTGTACAAAACATTAGGAACACTTACCTAATATTGAGATGCACCCTCTTTTTCCCTCAGAACAGCCTCAAGTCAGGGTATGGACTCTACAAGGTGTCAAAAGCGTTCCACAGGGATGCTGGCCCATGTTGACTCCAATGCTTCCCACAGTTGTATCAAGTTGGCTGGATTTTCCTTTGGGTGGGGGACCATTCTTGATACACACGGGAAATTGTTGAGTGTGAAAAACCCAGCAGCTTTGCAGTTCTTGACACACTCAAACCAGTGTGCCTGACACCTACTACCATTCCCCATTCAAAGGCACTTAAATCTTCTGTCTTGCCCACTCACCCTCTGAATGGCACACATACACAATCCATGTCTCGATTGTCTGAAGGTTTAAAAATCCTTCTTTAACTTGTCTCTCCCCCTTCATCTACACAGATTGAAGTGGATTTAATAAGTGACATCAATAAAGGATCATAGCTTTCAACTGGATTCACCTGGTCTGTCTGTCATGTTACGAGCAGGTGTTCCTAATGTTTTGTTCATTCAGTGTATATAAATCACAGTTATTGGGATTAACTTCACAGTTAACTCCCAACCTGTATTTCACTCTGGTTGATTTGGTGTTGTTTGAAAAACATCTACATGGTCACATCAGTCACAAGTCACATCAGTATATGTGTTTAATTGTCGTGTGTCATATTGAGATGCTGGTAGTTAGAGACTGCATGCTGCATACAAGTGGTGCAGTGTTAGAACTGTAACATGGAGTGACAGATGACTACTGGTCTGACCTATTTATTATGCTCAACTTAGATTAAAATGACACTTGGCCCGCCATCTCTCTCTATCTCTCGCTCTCTCTCATACACACTTACAGTTGCCTCTTTCTCTGTCACATATAGAAACACATGTTTCTCTGTCATCTCTCTCGCTCCCCCTCTCTCTAGTTCTGTCTGTTTTCTATCATCCTCTCCCCCTCTCTCTAGTTCTGTCTGTTTTCTATCATCCTCTCCCCCTCTCTCTAGTTCTGTCTGTTTTCTATCGTCCTCTCGTTCTCTCTCTAGTTCTGTCTGTTTTCTATCGTCCTCTCGTCCTCTCTCTAGTTCTGTCTGTTTTCTATCGTCCTCTCGTCCTCTCTCTAGTTCTGTCTGTTTTTTATCGTCCTCTCGTCCTCTCTTTAGTTCTGTCTGTTTTCTATCGTCCTCTCATCCTCTCTTTAGTTCTGTCTATTTTCTATCGTCCTCTCCCCCTCTCTCTAGTTCTGTCTGTTTTCTATCATCCTCTCCCCCTCTCTCTAGTTCTGTCTGTTTTCTATCATCCTCTCCCCCTCTCTCTAGTTCTGTCTGTTTTCTATCGTCCTCTCTCCCCTCTCTCTAGTTCTGTCTGTTTTCTATCATCCTCTCCCCCTCCCTCTAGTTCTGTCTGTTTTCTATCGTCCTCTCGTCCTCTCTCTAGTTCTGTCTGTTTTCTATCGTCCTCTCGTCCTCTCTCTAGTTCTGTCTGTTTTCTATCGTCCTCTTGTCCTCTCTCTAGTTCTGTCTGTTTTCTATCATCCTCTCCCCCTCTCTCTAGTTCTGTCTGTTTTCTATCATCCTCCCCCTCTCCCCCTCCCTCTAGTTCTGTCTGTTTTCTATCGTCCTCTCGTCCTCTCTCTAGTTCTGTCTGTTTTCTATCGTCCTCTCGTCCTCTCTCTAGTTCTGTCTGTTTTCTATCGTCCTCTCCCCCTCTCTCTAGTTCTGTCTGTTTTCTATCGTCCTCTCCCCCTCCCTCTAGTTCTGTCTGTTTTCTATCGTCCTCTCGTCCTCTCTCTAGTTCTGTCTGTTTTCTATCGTCCTCTCGTCCTCTCTCTAGTTCTGTCTGTTTTCTATCGTCCTCTCGTCCTCTCTCTAGTTCTGTCTGTTTTCTATCGTCCTCTCGTCCTCTCTCTAGTTCTGTCTGTTTTCTATCATCCTCTCCCCCTCTCTCTAGTTCTGTCTGTTTTCTATCGTCCTCTCCCCCTCTCTCTAGCTCTGTCTGTTTTCTTTCGTCCTCTCCACTTTCTCACTAACAAACCCACCTAAGTAAACCTACACAAACAAATGTGCCCAGATGTTATCCCCCTCTCTCCTCTACCCTCGCTCACTTTAACTGCATATCCTCTGCTGCATTGCCTCGTTTCATCATCTTTCTCTCTCCCCTCTCTCTTTCCCCCCTCTCTCTTTCCCCTCTCTCTCCCTCTCCCTCCTCTCTTCCCCCCTCTCTCTCCCCCTCTCTCTCCCCCTCTCTCTCCCCCTCTCTCTCCCCTCTCTCTCTCCCTCTCTCTCCCCCTCTCTCTCCCCTCTCTCTCCCCTCTCTCTCCCCTCTCTCTCCCCCTCTCTCTCCCCCTCTCTCTCTCTCCCCCTCTCTCTCCCCCTCTCTCTCCCTCTCTCTTTTCCCCTCTCTCTCCCCCCCTCTCCCCTCTCTCTCTCCCCCTCTCTCTCCCCTCTCTCTCTCCCCTCCCTCTCTCTCCCCCTCTCTCTCCCCTCTCTCTTTCCCCCCTTTCTCTCCCTCTCTATTTCCTTGCCTTCAGGAGTCTCCAACATCCCAACATCCTTCAGTGTTTGGGCCAATGCAGCGAGAGCATTCCCTTCCTGCTGGTCATGGAGTTCTGTCAGTTGGTGAGGGCCATGCTGTTTTAACTACTATTATGGGATGGAGAAGAAGAGGGGGGCACATTGTAGAGGAGATCCAAAGAGAGGCCATTTTGTTTTGGAAAGGATACATTTACTCCATTCCTGTAGGATTGTTTTTTCTCATCATTGTGTTTCTATCAGAGACTGATTGATACCTGAGCAACCAGCTGATTGGACAATGGATGATTCAAATGGATCAATTAAGTGACAAACACCAGACTATAGCTTCCGTACATGGAAACATATGTTTGGTTAGTTTCCTTTCCTCCCATCAAATAACCATGTAAATACTTGGTGACGTGATGTTATGCCAGTTGTTTCCAGCTCCAACACTCAACACCTGCTGCCTCTGTTTGTTTGCTTTCATTCTTGCTCTTTAATCAAAGACCGATTGAGACCTGAAATCCCAAGTGATTGGACTCTCTGGCCAATCAATGACTCAAACAGATCAATGAACGACCAGGGACGGGAGAGAAACAATACCACAGCCCTTTACCAGAATAACATAAGCTATAAATCCTCTGTACATTGAAACACACATCCTTTTATCATTTGAAGTATCTTATTCTCCTGTCCTACCACCAGTACAACCTCTCTCTCTCTAGTGATATTAACTCATTACCAATTCCCCTTCTGCTTTTGAGGATCTTCAGGTTCAGGAAAACACTTAGGAGCTGATATTTCTCCAGCATAAATGTACAAATGTACTTGATATATAGCTCAATATGTCTGGTCAAAGTTATAAACTATGTTAATTGTTCTTTTGATTGTTTTAAGTATCACATACTGTACATGATATTGGTAATGCTCATTGATGGTGTAATAAATTAATGATATTTGTAACACTCATTGATGTTGTAGAAATTAATTATATTTGTGATGTGTTACCAGGGTGACCTGAAGAGGTACCTGAGAGCCCAGAGGAAGTCAGATGGGATGACCCCTGACCTTCTGACCCGGGAAATGCTGACCCTGCAGAGGATGGCGTTTGAAATCACCTCTGGCCTGCTGCACCTCCACGAGAATAACTACATCCACAGGTCTGTGAGATCATATCCTGGCTCTCTCTGGCTCCAGTGGGGTTCCAATAGCTCCAGTGATTGATTGGTTGGTAATTGAGTGATTGATAGTAAAGGAATTATGATTGTTTTCTCTCCAGTGATCTGGCTTTGAGGAACTGTCTCCTTACCTCTGACCTCACTGTCAGAATCGGAGACTATGGGCTGTCTCACAACCACTACAAGGTATGTTTGAGTGTGTGTGGGGGCGTGTGTGCTTACCCATGTACTTTGCTTGAACCACCACAACCTGTAGACAAGTTATACCACTTATACCATGGTATTGTTGAATAATCGTTTCTGATAGGCTTGTAGGGCATTCTTTCCCTATAATCCACAGTATATTTGCACGATAGAATTCAATGGGTATAGTTATTACATGTTCTATGCTTGAGCTGCATTTGAAAGCAAAAGTTGAAAACATTATTGCCATTGTTGGATTCGATTTTCATAATAGCAAGCTAGGACTCAAATTTGGTTAAAAACTAGCAAGTGTTTGTTTGGTTACCATGGCAACTACGGTCTCTCTATAGTAAACTTGCTAGGTACTTCAGTGGATGTTGAACACATTTTCTACCTGCAAATGAACACATTTCTAGCTATAAATGTTTTAAATTATAACCATGGGGCTCTATGCGTTCTCTGCAAAATAATGCAACTCCGTGGAAGGTCAGTTCTGCTCCTTTAGCGTGTCATGGAACACACCTTCCAGGTGGTTGATTATCTCCCAGAAAACACATAGCCCCTTGTTGATTATCCCTAACGTATTGGATGTCCCTAATGGCTTATCTTCAAGTCCGTGCATCCCTCTGTGTGTGTTTATCTGTGTAGGATGACTATTACCTAACATCAGACAAGCTGTGGATTCCCCTGAGGTGGATAGCGCCAGAGCTTCTGGAGGAGTACAGAGGATCTCTGATCGTCACTGACCAGACCAAGACCAGCAATCTGTGGTACGTACCATAACACAACCTGCCTCTAAAATGGACAAATAAACAACTGAATATTTCAATAAGCTGTATTCTGTATTTCTTATCTAATTTGAGTATTTCTCTATCCTCCAACTCTCTCTCTCTACTCCTATTTTCTATCTCTCCCCTCTTTATCCCACATCTCTCCCCTCTCTTTCCCCTCTTTATCCCACTTCTCTCCCCTCTCTCTCCTTTCTCTCCCCTCTCTCACCCCTCTCTCTCCACTTCTCTCCCATCTCGCTCCCCTCTCTCTCCGACTTCCCTCTCCTCTCCTCTCTCTCTCACTTCTCTCCCCTCTCTCTCCCACTTCTCCCCCCACTCTCCCCTCTCTCTCCAACTTCTCTCTCCTCTCTTTCTCCCATTTCTCTCCTCTCTCTCCCACTTCTCTCCCACTCTCTCCCATTTCTCTCCCCTCTCTCTTCCTTTTCTCCCAGGTCTCTGGGGGTGGTGATCTGGGAGCTGTTTGAGTTTGGTTCTCAGCCTCACAGGCACCTGAGTGATGAGGAAGTGTTGACCTTCGTCATCAGAGAGAGACAGATCACCCTGGCCCAGCCACGGCTCAAACTCTCCCATGCTGACTACTGGTCAGTGGGCCATTTCCTGACTTTTGGTTCTCTGATGATATCTGCATTTGATGAAGAAAGGAGTTGATTACAGATGTGTTACTTTAAAGGCCTACTTTGTCAATAGATCATTAAGGTCAAAGCTAATATATGCAATCCCCTCAAACCTCTCTTTTGGGGTGGAGGTAGATCAGCTTTAATACTGCAGATAGATTGTAGCTTCCATCAATGTAATTGTCTGCGTCATTTCCAATCCCCCTTATCTTTGTGTTTGTCTTTCCTGTCTTTCCTCTTCTAGGTATGAGATCATGCAGTCCTGCTGGCTCCCTCCTTCCCAACGCCCCTCCATCGCTGAGGTATTCCTCCTCCTCTCCTCCCTTCTGGCTGCTGAGCGAGGGATGTCCCGAAGGAGTGTGGGAGAGGACGAGGAGGATGAGGACGAGGAGTATGAGGAAGGGAGAGGAAGAAGAGGAGAGAGCGATGAGTCATTTGAAAGACGGTGGGATTCTCTCCGCCCTCCGGCCTTCCAGGCTGCAGCGAGTGAACGACAGAGAGAGAGGGAGTATGGGAGGGATGACAGGGGGAACTCCTACCCTCTACTGGACCCCGTGGGGAACTGCATCACCCCATCCTCCACAGAACTCGATGACATCCTGACAGTCACAGAGACCAGTAAAGGGTTAAATTTTGAGTACTTCTGGGAGAAGGCCCATGCGAAGCGGGGCTACCAACCACTTCCTCCTCCCCAGCCAATCCCGACGGTCAACCCCTCCCACAGACAATCCCTGGACACACCCACTGTTGTCCCTGTGATAAGTGCACGTAGCCCCTCCCTCGCCAGCGAGTACTTCATCCGATTGGAGGAGCACACCCCTCAGGATAAGTCCCCATCTCTTAAAGGGAAAGCGCACTCTTTCCGTTCTGACTCGTTGTGTCCTGGAGATCTGGAGCTAGTGGAGATACGCAGCGGAATGCTGGGCAAAGAACGTGCGCCGTACAGTTCTGATGAGGAGTACACTGGGCGAGGAGGGAAATCCATCCAGACCATCCGATCCAGCGAGGTCCAGATAAGAGTCCCCAACACTGGGGTGGCAGAGTTCAAAGACACCTCCAGTAGGGTGACTGACTTCTCTGTGGTGGATTTAGGAGATGATGATGAGGAGGGGGGGGGTGAAGGAGACAGTAGGTCATCCATTGGTTCTCAGGCCCCTGTCCTGCCTCCCAAGCCACATTCTATGTCAACCTCATCGGGCAACCACCTCCACTCGCGCCCCCTCCCTGCTCCTCCTTTGGGCTACCACCGAGTAGGACTTGGGCTGGGTCACTATTCCATGAGTGGTAAGATAGAAACGATGGACCCTCTGACGGGCAGCTGCCTGCCATCATCATATGATCACTTAGGGTTCCACCGTCCTCGTCAGACCATGCCCCCCTCCCCGTCACTGTCCCCCTCCCTACCCCAGTCCAGCCACCCCATCTACCCCACTCCCCAAACATGTCCTCCCCCTCTCCCACCCCACTACAAGCCCCAAAGGGGCCTGTATCACAGCTATGGTGTAGGTAGCTACTCCAGATACAGTAAGCCCCAGATGTACTCTCAAAGAGAGCCACTATCCTGTGACGACTCAGACCGACAAGGTGGTGTACGGCGCACAGCATCCTTGCACAACACAAAGGGAACATCCAATTTCCGCTCAAAAGACTTTGACTCTCCTGTACGACGCCAGAACGTATTTCGCCCTGTTTACCGCAACATCTCCCACTCCGAGTCCGGGGGCCCCAGAATTGAGAGGCACTCGTCCTCCAGTCCCACCTATTCAGATGAGGATGACTCCCCCTTTATGTCCCCTGAGAAACCCAGTGGGGGAGGGACAACCGTCCCGACTTCTAGTTTGTCAGAGGATGCGGATCCGGCCACAGCCGAGCTCTTCTCCAGGGGTATGAAGAGGACCCAGTCGCGCCTCGCCACCATCCTGCCTGCCATCTGGAGGGAGGACGCGGAACTGCAGGCGGATAGCGTAACCGACGCCAAGATATCCCCT
This sequence comes from Oncorhynchus tshawytscha, assembly GCF_018296145.1. NCBI lineage: Eukaryota > Metazoa > Chordata > Actinopteri > Salmoniformes > Salmonidae > Oncorhynchus > Oncorhynchus tshawytscha. The sequence continues at coordinate 26,535,107 of NC_056451.1, forward strand.
ATGCACCTGTTTCTGACTGAGATCTCTAGTGTGTCAGAGTCAAATGATGCCAAGTCCAAGGAGGGGAGGACCTCATGGGAGGGAGAGACAGAGCGGGAGAAGAAAAGGGATGGGGAGAGGTCAGGGAACTTCCTCCAGCCCTTGAGAGGGGGGATGCGTCGGTCCCGGTCGCTGGCCACAGAGCTGGGCTCTACAGAACAGACATTGGGGCCAGACAGAAACACACAGATGGTGACAGAGGTGGAGAGGGTGAGGAAAGGCTCCATCCAGAGAGATCTATTCCTCACTGAGATCACAAACACAGGAAGGATGGATGCAGGCATGGAGAGAGATCCGGTGAAGTTCCTCCACCCTCCTGGTTCCCGATCGCGTCCCTACACCTACACCTGCGCCCCCGGCCTCCCGTCCTACGCTGAGGCCGAGGAGGCATACTCCAGGGGCATGAGGAGATCCCGATCCCTCCTCTCCGAAATCACAGTGGGGAGGCAGGAGTCGGAGTCACAGGAGACGGAGAAGGAGACCGAGAAGGGACAGATGACCAGAGAGGAGTTCCTGAAGGAGATCCAATCAGCAGAGACCTTTTTGACGGAGATCATATCCAGACAAAATGCAACCTCCTCCAACAAGCATTGCGAGGACTTGTCTCAGTCACCCACTCCAATGTCACCAGAATATGAGTCAATATGCATAGATCCTGACTCCTCTCAGACCATCCGTTTCCAATCAGAGAGTTCCATACGTACATCAAACAGAGGCAAAGACGATGTAGCACCGGAGGCCATTTACGCCCAAGTGACTAAACGGGCAAAAAAGAGTGAGATGAAGGTCACTATACGGCCTGAGATTCCAGTACTGCAAATAGGATCCAATAAACAGTCTGTCAAACAGGAAGAGGGATGTCCCACACACACGACCTGCCTCAAGGACTCACCCAGCTCACTCACAGATCCCACCGCTGACACCAACTCTCACCCAGACTCTCAGCCACAGCCTGGTGACTATGTGTTCTCAGAGATAATGCCAAAAAATGGCCTCCTCCTTTACCAAACATTCCCCAGTACAAAAACAGAGGACGTTTCAGAAGGTCCAGCCTTACCTGTAAGAGAAACACAGAGAGTCAGAGAAAGGGTTGAGCTCTCAAGACAAGCTCAAGTTCAATCTTTATCTCAAGACAGTGTTACTGGAGGAGTGGAAGAATCTGAAAAGAAACCCTGTGATGATGAGTCACCTATTTCTGTAGATGAGAAAGAGAGCAGGGGTCAGAATAATGTTGGGGAAAGGAGTTGTGAGAGAATGAAAGGTGATGCTGAGGTCAGAGACACAGGGCAAGGATGTCAGAAGCAGGAAGTTGTTGATGACATTTTACATGACTTAACAACAGAGACATCAGAAACAGATAGAGCATGTCAAATTGAATCTAAAGATCCCCAGGAAGAAGGGTCAGAGAGTTCAAAAGGTTGTGACAGTCAAATGAAGAACAACACATCACATTGTTCTACTGCTCAGTCACATGACCCAAATGTTGAAAGCTATTTACAAATGAACAAACAGAATTCACAGATCAACCAAGAAGGAAGGTCAGACCCAAGTCAAAAGAGCCCTGAGGCCGTTCCCACCACCCCAGACTGGGACCCATCCTCTGACCTCTCTCTCTCCACCATGACCCCCTCAGACTCATTCCTTTCATCTTTGACCCCCAGTTCAGCCGACTGTCTGACCCCAGGTGACCCATGTGTTGGAGGTGAAGGACCAGGTGGTTGGAGGGTGCTGGGGACAGAAACCCCCCACAGAGACTCTGCCTACTTCTCTGACAATGACTGGGAAGGGGAGGGGCTTAGCAGGAAGAGCAGTGATGGACTGAGCGTGACCAGACCCGGCAGTGGACGAGGCGGAGAGAGGGGGACGCTGACGGGAATAGAAGAGAAGACAGAATTAGAGGATGAGGGAGAAACCAGGGGAAAGAGTCCCTTGAAGAGGATTTCAAATAAGGGAATTGACATTGAGAGGGAAAAGGAGACAGTTCTTGAACAGAATGCTCATGTGCAGGATATCTCTCAAAACAGTGATGATGGATATAAAGACATGTTGAGTATTCAGGAGAACGATCTCAGTCTGAAAGAAGTAGAACATAAAACAGGGTTAGAATCAGAACAGAGAGAAGACTCTGGAATGTTCCACAATGAGAGTGGAGAGTCAGATGAAAAGGGCCTAGTCCATCCGGGACTCCTGTCTGATAACTCACAGACCAAGGAGAACAATGAGTTTATAGCTAAGCTGTTCTCTAATTTAGATGATGCACCTCTCAAAGGGTTCTCTTACAATGATGGAACTCAAATTTGTAATCATTACACAGAAGGTGTGATTTCTCATGTGGAGTCGAATGATTTTAGATTCCATGACTCCACAGACAAAGTCTTGACATTGCCTTCTAATAGTACCACTAAGACAGACTGTTTGAAATTAATATCTGCCATTCAGACAAAGGATAACAAACTTGAGAATGAAGAACTCCCAGGTATCGAAGAGAGAGAAAATGATAATTCCATGAAAGACACTACGGAACCAGTGACGGCGTTACATGGTGACCATGATAACAGAGAATCCAGGCTATCTAGGTTCTACGGTATTCAAACCAGCGAGGTCAAACTCAGTGACGATATTGCAGTAGTACTGGATCCCAACGACAGAGAGAGCACCAATGACGAAGAGAGCAAACTGGCCTCTTCTTTCTGGGCCGAGGGGGTCACTGAGGTGTCTGAAAGAGAAGACGGACAAGGTCTGGAGATTCAACACACCGACGCCAATGAGCTTGGCCTGAGAAACTTGTGTTACTCAGAAGAAAGCGAAGACGAGAGGGCCAAGGCCAAATCAGAGACAGAGAAACAGCTTGCCGCTGGAGAGCTGTGTAACGCCATGAAGGAGAAATCTCCTCAGAGAGGACCAGTGACGGGGAGCCAGAGTGGGTCTTTGAGCAGGGATGGATCTGCTGAGACTGTGGACAGGGAGTCATCTAAGGATCTGGAGATGAAGGCTAAAGAGCTGTGGAACACTCTGGAGGAGGGGGAGGGGAGAGGGGAAGGAGTGGTAAGGGGCGAGTTCGACTGTCACCGTTACCAGCAGGGAGACCTGCACCTGTGGCCATCGGAGAACGACCAGTGGGCCTCGCCGGAGAACAGAAGCCAGGAAGCTGAACTCGGATTGGAATTCTTCTCAGCGTTCGGAAAGACCTGGGAGGAGAGGGAGCAGCTGGTGGTAGGCCGGGAATTCTGGGAGGCTGAGGAGAACGATGAACTGGCGGGGAGTGAGCCTCATCCAGCCGTCCTCCAAGATAGTGAAGATACTTCTAATGACGAGAGGCAGGGACGGGTAGCCTACCTGGAAATAAAGGGAGAGTTGTCCCAGAAACAGGTTCTCTCCAGTAGCATTGACAGTCAGCTATCCCAGGCACTGGATGTACAGCAAGAGGAAAATATAGAAAATCCAGATAGGTTTGATGATGATGATGAGCAAAATGTTGAAGATGATCAGCTAGTGGTTGAGGTGGAAAACCGAGAAATCCCAGAGCGTGAGACCAATGCAAGAGGGAGGGAGCAGTTCAGGTCACTCACTGAGATGGGTGGAGACAGTGAAAGTCAAACTGCATCTCTTCTAAACGACTTGGATGGAAACATTGCTCAAGATGAGGGAAATCAGAACTTCAACAGGTTGAATCATCTCAGTGAAATCCAAATGGAAGAAAGGGCAATGGCCGAAAATAACATAGAAAAAGAACAGGACTTTGAATTAGACAACCATCTTGCTCCCACAGTAAAGAGTATATATTTGGGTGTATCTATCTGCCTTACTGGAGTACCACAGATAGATTTATCAGGATTACAACATATTGAGCCAAGCATGCACATTGAAGAAGCTGACTCTACTCGCCAGCTTGTGGGGGAGGACAGAGAAGGGGGAGTAGACATTGTAAACACAAGTGAGGATTTAAGAGACATATCTCTTCTATGCGACCTGGTGTCTTCTCCCAATGATAATGACTTGGAGGATATAGCCTCTTGTACAGATCTGTCTGGTTCACATGGAGACAACTTTCAGTTCAGTTCTGTAGACTTTCCCAGCCCTCCTCCTAGCATGGATCTTGATATGCAAGAAGACAGGTTGCAGAGTTTAGATGATTCTTTTCCTAGTCCCCCACCTTCTGTCATAGAAATAGACGACGATCGCGGTCTTATAAACCTTGATTATTTAGGCTCAGATTTCATTACCAGTGCTGAGAGAGACCCAACAATGCCCCCCACTCCTCACACTGATATCCCAGAGCCGCCCCCCTTACCACCCGCCACAACCCACAGCAGAGGGATCTCTGCAAACCTCGACCTTTCACCTGTACATCCAACACTTCCATTATTCTCAGGTGAAAGCCAGAACCAGAGCCGCCTTACATCAAACATATCCGAGGATGACAGAAATAACCTGTCCCAGAAAAACACAACCACCACACTCCCGTCATTCCTCCAGAGTCCCCTCAACACCATCCCAGAGCTGTTGATCTCTGAGTGGAAGGATTTGGACGAGGAGCCTCTGGAAGATTTTGAGAAACTGGAGCAGCTGTGTTGCATATCTGGGGATGAGGAGGACACCCTGGATGACCTCTTCCTGGGGAATCTGGAGCTGTTGGAGTCTATGAAGAAGACCCCTGAGCAGAAAACTAAGGGTTCTGGAGAGAGCGATAAAGGTGAAGCGACCTGTGGGACCTCCATGCCTGAGGGGAAGAGGAGAGTGGAACTGAAAGAGGAAGTTGACGGAATCTCTGAGAGCGCTGACTGGCTAGCCAGGTTGGTTCCATCGGCGGTCCAAGACATCCCAACTGGGGCTAAACTTTCACCTCAGGAGGAGAGGCGTGAAGTACAGTTCCCATCAGCCCTTTCACCATGTCATTCTCCTGACTCCAAGGATCAGAGGTCGCTTTCAAAGATGCCCACTAAAAATGGCCTAATGATGCAGGTGAGCATTAGCCTTGCATTTTAACCCCAAGTTGCACAACTTTGTAGATGTATGAAAGTATAAGCCTACACAATTTACAATATCCATTTTCCTGAATATGTTTAAACATTTATACCCCTATTATCTTCTTCTGTTTCCCTTTCTTCAGGTGTGTGAGGAGAGACTGCAGTTCTCGCTCTGTGAGAACGTTAAAACGAACGTCCTCCGGGGGGCGACAGTGAGCAACAGCGTCATTCTCCGCCCATGGGGGGACCAGTCCTTCGATGGGGGCGGAGACGCAGTCAGTGTGAAGGATGTAGGAAGGTATGCTCTCTCTATCACAGGAGGTTGGTGGCACTTTAATTGGGGAGGAGGGGCTCGTGGTAATGGATGGAACAGAATCGGTGGAATGTCATCAAATACATCAAACACAAGGTTTGATGCCAATCCATTGGCTCCGTTTCATCCATTATCATGGGTTGTCCTCCCCTCAGTAACCTCCACTGTCCTCTATGTATTTTGAGATTTATCAAACTGTTGTGTTGAATGATGGCAGGCAGACAGATAATAAAAGAAGAGATCTTTTTTTCTGTTCTTAGCGAAGAGGAGCCGGACACCGAACCCAATTCTGAACCCCAGAGTGAGTCTGATGCGACTGACAGTGAACCACTGACTGTGATCCAGCAGCCAGAAGTTACACCCCCTCAGCCTGTGGCAAACCAAGCAATGAAAGGTACCTCCAGACCTTTTTTGTGTGAAAATGTGTATGAATAGGATGCATTGTTGACATTCACCCACTCTGCAGGTGTGTAAATGACATGTTCTAATGGATAGATTGGTGCTTTTTGACACCATCTTTCATGTCTGACTTTATCTATTCCTCTCTTCTTTCACAGCCAAACTGGCTCGCCTGTCCCTCTCCCTCTCCCTCCCTCCTCTCCCTCTTGCTCTCCCTCTCTCCTCCAGTCCCAAGGGAGGGTTCAGGGAGGGCGGGCTACACAGAGACAGGAGTGGGAGACGGAGGGGTGTGTCCCCAGGAAGTGACCCCGATGAGGATGAGGAAGAAGAACAGGAAGACGAAGGCTCCAGGAGGGTGATTGTTGTCACTGAAACAGACGTTGGCAAAAGGGTGGGGCTCAGGAGTCTGCTGAAGTCGCCAAGGGAACCAATAGACAAAGAGAAAGACAGAGGGAGAAACGTGTCCTTTTTTGATGATGTCACTGTCTATCTCTTTGATCAGGTGTTTGTTTAGTTTCCCCCCCCCCCTCATATATTGAGTCCCATGTTACACTTGGGCTTTTAACACTTTCACTATATTGAATGTACATGTACTGTCTCTGCTCCTTTTCAGTCCCTGACTCTTCCTCTCTGTTTCTGAAACAGGAAACTCCAACCAGTGAGCTGAGTAGTTCCACCTGCACCAGTCCAGCTCCAGCTCCTAACAAAAGCACTAAATTTGATTTACATGGTACGTACTACGTATGCATGCATGTTGCTATTAGAAACCATATAACGGTCCTGTACATCATTCCCTTCTGAGAGCCAATAAAAAGCTTTTGATGAAATTACTACAATAACAAACACCCATTGGACAGCTCCCATCTGATCCCCACTCACTGAAATTGAGAACCCCTCACACCAACCCCTTTTCTAAATATGCACCCCCAAAATGTATCTCTTGTAATTATCCCCCACACGCTGTGACTTGGGGACTGGAGTGGGGACATAAATCTGGTGCTCAACAATGCACGTCTAAGATGTGTTTTCCACCCTGTCTCCAGAAGCCGTCCGCTCTCAGTCTCTCCCACTGATCGCTTCATTTCACAGAATAAGGAGAGTTTTGGCTGAACCCCTCTGGGTGTTTTGAATAGACTGTATATAGAAAAGCATCAACACCAAAATAATCTACTTTCATGATCTCTGTCAGCCTGCAGTTGAAAGCTTTACTAGGAGAGAAAGTGTATTTTTAACTTGGGAGTGTGGGCCTTTTTGTGCTTCGGTTCTACAAGAGGATGTTTGTACACACCTATATAGTATATTAACTAATGAAATACCATTTGTGTAATGTTTTTATCGTACATATATATTTTTAATAACATTTACAGTTGTATGCTTTTGTTTATGTCTTGTGCCGCATGGGTCAATTTGATTTCATGAAATGTGTTAGAATGTATCCTCTGAATTCAAATAGTATTTACTCCAACCCCAGTACAGTGTGTTTGTGTATGGCATAGTTGTAGTGTAGTAATTCCTTAATTCCCTTACTTACACTATGCTCCTGTCTTTCTACCAGGAGCAAACAGCAAAGGCAAAGACTCCAAAAGAAAAGGGGACTTGTCAGTCAAACCGAGGTCGCCCGTGGGGGCCAACCCAGTGACATCCTCGCGTTTTACCGTCAGCCCAGCCGATGACCCCCACTTGGTGTGAGGCAGGGTTCCGGAATCCTCTGAGTTGTTCTGTAACCCTCAGAACAGGGACCTTCTGAGAGTGGCCAGTGGATTCCCCTCCAACCATAACCATTCTCAGAGGCTATTTTTTTATCGATCAGGCAACGGAAAGAAAAGACCCCTGTTCTAAAAGCTGGACACATTCCAGGTTTAACCAGCTACCAGTCCTTGTACGAGAAAGGTTGTTGATATAATAACTCCTCCCTTTGCCACTGAATCCTAGGGTCGATTTATAGACACTGGCTGGAAGTGGTTGATGGCAAAGGCAGTTTGTCCAAGGCGAAGAACAGTCTGGAGCTTTGTAAAATGTGAAACGGATTGACTGCTATGCAATGGGAGTCATTGTGTACCAGCTTACCTTCTCTTTACCTGCTTCTTTCGGTTGTCTTCACCCAGTATGTACTGGGGGATGCACTTTCTTTTACTCATGTATCTGTCTATGTGGAAGCTTGGATTGAAATCTTAACTTTGTAAAAACGATTTTCATTGCAGTCAGTCGTACTTGTAGGCAGCAGTTGGGGCCAGAAAACAATCTTAACTCCTGTATTTGAGAGTACTCATTCAACATTTGTATAAAGATAGTGTATACAATATAATTTTAGAGCTGTTTAATTTAGATATATTCTTAGACTGCACGAAAAGATGAAAACAAGCTATGTTTCTCTATACTTTTATTCTAAAAGACTATGTGTAGCTATTATTTATTTAATTTATTCATTATTTATTAAAAAAATATTTCCATGCTTTGTAAATATTGTTTATTTATTTTGGTGCAATTAATTTATCTCTCAGAATTGTTTGGGATAAAATGCATCTAAGTAATAGCTTCTCGATTGAATTATTCTTCATAACAAATAAAGCAAGATATTTTCCCCAACCCCCAAAAATATTGAGTATAATTTCATGTCTTTATAACTGCCATCCTGTGCTTAACTTATGTCCTCAACTTGTAGGGTTTCCCAAACTGGGTCCTGGGGCCCCCACGGGTGCATGTTTTGGTTTTGTCATAGCACTACACAGCTGATTCAAATAAGCAACTCAACATCAAGCTTTGATGATTTTAATCAGCTGTGCAGTGCTAGGGAAAAGGGGGGGCAGGACTGAGTTTGGGGAAAACCCTGCTCTAATATATATATAACATGTTTCATTATTTTCTAATATGATTCAATGTATAGTTGTCTTGTCATAATTTTACTTTGTTTGAGGACAATTGATGTATCTTAGCATGATAAAACGGAAGCTTCTCATCGGTAAATATCTCCAAATTCATGTATTTGTTGATTTACATTAATTTTCTACTAATAGCAACCCATCATGCAGTCAAGCTCCAACTAGTCCCTTTGTTTAGTCTGTTTCAACATCTGTTTAAAACCTGTATTGTTTAAATAATGGGTTTCATGGGATGCTGTATAAAACCAGGGGAAATAAAAACAACATAAAAACTGTGAAACATTTATTGAACTGTTTGATGAAAATAAATTGTACTGTCTTATATTCTTAAGTCAGAGTATTCCTTTTGCTGTCAAAGGAGACTGGACTGGTGTTCAATAGTTTTTCCTGAAATGAAGGATCAAACTACTGTATTATGTAGCTAACAATGGATGGTTTAAGGGATGTTGCATAACAATAGCTAATCTTATTTCCCATCCCCCATCTCTGGTTATGGAGGCCTGATGCTTATTATGAAATTGGACCAAAGGATGGTCAATAATGGGTGAATAACTCATCTCCAAAATACTCTACCCAAAGTAAATCGCGGAATGTCTAGCCATTGAATATAGAAAGCATTAAGACTGGAAATATGAGTGAGATAAAGAACATTCACATTTATCCAGGTTTGATACTGGCCTATACTACGGATAAAAACAGCAATTCCCATAAAGCTTTGCTCAAGGCTCAACGTTCCAAACGTTGGATTATTTATGGTGATGCCTTTCGTCTGCGACTCGCTATAGAGGCGACGTTGATAACGCAAGCAAATATTTTTTAACGTCGAACGCATTTCGAAAGTTGTTGGATTTGTAGGGTTTCTTTTGACGGTAGGAGTTTGGAACTCCGAAGGTAAGTTCTCATAAATTTGTGCCGTATAATTTCAGCTAACTTGCGAACGTTTCCCTGTTATTTAACTAGCTAGACTTAGCTAACTAACTGCTGTTATAGCCACGGTTATCCAGCGAGGACAGCTTTTAGTTTTTTATTTATTCAATCTTTATTTAACTAGGCAAGTCAGTTAAGAACAAAATATTATTTACAATGATGGCCTAACCGGGACGACGCTGGGCCAATTGTGCACCACCTTATGGGACTCCCAATCACGGCCGGTTGTGATACAGCCTGGACTCGAACCAGGGTCTATAGTGACGCCTCTAGCACTGAGATGCGCCACAGCTAACGTTAGCTAGCTACAAATTAATCAATTAACCATAACCAATTGTTTTTATGGTAAAGATTCTAGATTCTCACATTTAGACATTGCACACGTTTTCACTCTAGGTCATTTACACACGTGTGCGTAATCAGCTGTGGGCTAGCTAGGAATTGACTTCATATCCCTCCCCATGTCACAGCCTTGTCCCACATTGTTGTTTCTTTCCTGCAGATGTCTCTGGCCGATGAGCTCCTGGCTGATCTGGAGGAGGCGGGGGATGAGGGGGAGGATGGACTGTACCCGGGGGAAGAGGGGGAGAGTGATGGGGAGGCAGGGGAGGGACAGGTAGAGGGAGGTTTGGAGGACATTCCAGAGGAGATGGAGGTGGACTACAGCGGAGCTGAGAGTGTCTCGTCCATCGCTAAACTACGTAACAGCAAACAGGTCAGGACAGTGTGTGTGGAGCTGCGTGCAGTCAATATACTAGAACAGGGTTTCCCAAACTGGGTCCTGGAGCCCCCCGTGGGTACATATTTTAGTTTTGCCCTAGCACTGATTCAAATAACCAACTCCGCAAGCTTTGATGATTTAATCAGCTCTGTAGTGCTAAGGTAAAAACCAAAACGTGCTCCCAGGGGGGGGCCCAGGACTGGGAAACCCTGTTCTAGAACATAAGCTATTTCCAAGGTTTGTTTTGAAAACCCACAATTTGTTTGTTTACAGTTCTCAGAGATCATGGACAAAATTGCAATCTATGTCGAGAAGCAGCGCAAGAACTCTGAAGGTGATTGTTGACTGTTTCTATGTTTTTGTTGTCACATACAGCAGATAGGGTTGTTTTACTGGGTCAGTTACTTTGCCAATGCTCTAACCTCTAGGCTACATGGCGCCCTATTGACGACACCGCAGTTCTATAATGGGCTGTTTGGATGTCTCGTTCTGTGGTTTATGTTCCACTCTGAATACAATGGATACTGATTCTACTTCAATGGTTTCTGATCCTCCATCTTGTAGTTTTACTGACTCTCCTCTCTTCCCTTTCTCTTCAGTCTCCGGTCCGGTGGAGGCAGACCCAGAATACAAGCTCATCGTTGCTGCCAATAACCTCACAGTAGAAATTGAGAACGAACTGAGTGAGTCCACTATGTTCATAAGTGATTGTGTGTCAATATGCTGCTGTAATTTGCTTGCTTTGCTTTATGTCTAACGGTGTCTTTGTTTGTCTTTGTCAGACATCATTCACAAGTTTGTACGTGACAAGTATTCTAAGAGGTTCCCTGAGTTGGAGTCCCTGGTGCCCAACTCTCTGGATTACGTCCGCACTGTCAAGGTGAGCTGATGTTAGAGGAGGATTCTCTTCCACATCAAAATGTGTCTACGTTGTTTTAAACTGTTGTCTACTATTCATGTCCCTGCTGTTGGGCTGAACACCGTGTGTGTAGGAGCTGGGGAACAACCTGGACAAGTGTAAGAACAACGAGAATCTGCAGCAGATCCTGACCAACGCCACCATCATGGTGGTCAGCGTCACAGCCTCCACCACACAGGGGTAAGAGCAGGGACACGTCACAGGGGTAAGAGCAGGGACACGTCACAGGGGTAAGAGCAGGGACACGTCACAGGGGTAAGAGCAGGGACACGTCACAGGGGTAAGAGCAGGGGGACAGCCTCACAGGGGTAAGAGCAGGGACACGTCACAGGGGTAAGAGCAGGGACACGTCACAGGGGTAAGAGCAGGGACGCGTCACAGCCTCCACCACACAGGGGTAAGAGCAGGGACGTCACAGCCTCACAGGGGTAAGAGCAGGGACACGTCACAGGGGTAAGAGCAGGGACACGTCACAGGGGTAAGAGCAGGGACACGTCACAGGGGTAAGAGCAGGGACACGTCACAGGGGTAAGAGCAGGGACACGTCACAGGGGTAAGAGCAGGGACACGTCACAGGGGTAAGAGCAGGGGGACAGCCTCCACCACACAGGGGTAAGAGCAGGGACACGTCACAGGGGTAAGAGCAGGGACACGTCACAGGGGTAAAGAGGGACGGGACAGCCTCCACCACAGGGGTAAGAGCAGGGACGCGTCACAGGGGGAGCGCAGGGGTCACAGGGGTCACAGGGGAGCAGGGACGCGTCACAGGGGTAAGAGCAGGGACGCGTCACAGGGGTAAGAGCAGGGACGCGTCACAGGGGTAAGAGCAGGGACGCGTCACAGGGGTAAGAGCAGGGACGCGTCACAGGGGTAAGAGCAGGGACGCGTCACAGGGGTAAGAGCAGGGACGCGTCACAGCCTCCACCACACAGGGGTAAGAGCAGGGACGCGTCACAGCCTCCACCAGACAGGGGTAAGAGCAGGGACATGTCACAGGGGTAAGAGCAGGGACACTTCACAGCCTCCACCACACAGGGGGGTAAGAGCAGGGACACTTCACAGCCTCCACGTCACAGGGGTAAGAGCAGGGACACGTCACAGGGGTAAGAGCAGGGACACAGCCTCCACAGGGGTAAGAGCAGGGACACAGCCTCACGTCAGGGGTAAGAGCAGGGACGCGTCACAGGGGTAAGAGCAGGGACGCGTCACAGGGGTAAGAGCAGGGACGCGTCACAGGGGTAAGAGCAGGGACGCGTCACAGGGGTAAGAGCAGGGACGCGTCACAGGGGTAAGAGCAGGGACGCGTCACAGGGGTAAGAGCAGGGACGCGTCACAGGGGTAAGAGCAGGGACGCGTCACAGGGGTAAGAGCAGGGACGCGTCACAGGGGTAAGAGCAGGGACGCGTCACAGGGGTAAGAGCAGGGACGCGTCACAGGGGTAAGAGCAGGGACGCGTCACAGGGGTAAGAGCAGGGACGCGTCACAGGGGTAAGAGCAGGGACGCGTCACAGCCTCCACCACACAGGGGTAAGAGCAGGGACACGTCACAGGGGTAAGAGCAGGGACACGTCACAGGGGTAAGAGCAGGGACACGTCACAGCCTCCACCACGCAGGGGGTAAGAGCAGGGACACCTGGGTTGATTCAGTTGGAGAGGTCCACCAATGGGAGTGAATTTATTTGGTGGAGCAGACATTTACAGAATGTTCAGATAGAAATATGATCAATAGACTTTACATTATCTACACAACAGGGAACAGTAACATCCATTTGGTTGCAGACCACCTTTCCATCTCAATGATGTTGTAATATCAACATGACTTGTTTCCAGGACGATGCTGGGTGAGGATGAACTGAAGAGGTTGGAGGAGGCCTGTGACATGGCGCTAGAGCTGAACCAATCAAAACACAGGATCTATGAATATGTGGAGTCCAGGATGTCATTCATTGCTCCTAATCTGTCAGTCATCGTTGGAGCCTCGACCGCAGCCAAGATCATGGGTCAGTGATTATATTGATTTCGTTTTTTATAGAATTGACAGGATTCTCCCAATCATACAGTCGTCTTCCTCCCTGTGGTGGTAGGTATTGCTGGGGGCCTGACCAACTTGTCTAAGATGCCAGCCTGTAACCTGATGCTACTGGGAACCCAGAAGAGGACCCTGTCAGGGTTCAGCAGCACCGCTGTGCTCCCACACACCGGCTACATCTACCACTGTGATGTGGTCCAGACTCTACCCCCGGTCAGTGCACCACACTTGGTGCTTTGTTCCCAAGAGCTTTGTTTGACTGTGGCTTTACCTAAGCTAACAAGAGTTATCCCTGTGTTGTAGGACCTGAGGAGAAAGGCAGCACGCCTGGTTTCAGCTAAGTGCACCCTGGCATCCCGAGTGGACAGCTTCCACGAGAGTGCAGACGGCAAGGTGAGAACTGGAAGAGGGAAGAAAGAGGTAAATAAACGTCTGTTACATATTAACTCTGGTGTTATTCTCTCGGTGCAGGTGGGCTACGACCTGAAAGAGGAGATCGAGAAGAAGTTTGATAAATGGCAGGAGCCTCCACCAGTGAAGACTGTCAAACCCCTGCCAGCACCGTTGGACGGACAGAGGAAGAAGAGAGGAGGGCGGAGGTATTTACTTTAGGGATATGTAGATAACTGGTCCTGGGTTGTCATTTTTTTCAAAGTGCAATGTTAAACAGTATTGATGGTCTCATTTTTTGTCTGTCCTTGTCCAGGTATCGTAAGATGAAGGAGCGTCTGGGTCTGACAGAGATCAGGAAACATGCCAACAGGATGACCTTCGCAGAGGTCAGAACAGCTAATCTGTCTTTCAGGACAGCTGTTACTATATTTTACTATGTGTAATTACAATAAATTTTAACCAACCTGTCTCTGTTTCTCTCAGATTGAGGATGATGCGTACCAGGAGGACCTGGGTTTCAGTCTGGGCCAGCTGGGGAAGTCGGGCAGCGGACGCGTCAGACAGGCTCAGGTCAACGAGGCCACCAAGGCCAGGATATCCAAGTCCCTACAGAGGAAGCTGCAGAAGCAGAACATGACATACGGCGGCAGGTCCACAGTCGGCGGCAGGTCCACAGTCGGCAGCAGGTCCACAGTCGGCGGGAGGTCCACAGTTGGCGGGAGGTCCTCGGTCAGAGACAACTCCTCAGGAACAAGTTCCAGCGTAGCCTTCACTCCACTACAGGTAGGCCTAATTGGTTTTTGTTTTCACATGAAAAAAAGCTACATGTATTTGATTTTATTATGTCAACAAATTTTTATTTTTATTTTTTTTCACCTTTATTTAACCAGGTAGGCTAGTTGAGAACACCTTTATTTAACCAGGTAGGCTAGTTGAGAACACCTTTATTTAACCAGGTAGGCTAGTTGAGAACACCTTTATTTAACCAGGTAGGCTAGTTGAGAACAAGTTCTCATTTGCAACTGCGACCTGGCCAAGATAAAGCATAGCAGTGTGAACAGACAACACAGAGTTACACATGGAGTAAACAATTAACAAGTCAATAACACAGTAGAAAAAAAGGGGAGTCTATATACATTGTGTGCAAAAGGCATGAGGAGGTAGGCGAATAATTTCAATTTTGCAGATTAACACTGGAGTGATAAATGATCAGATGGTCATGTACAGGTAGAGATATTGGTGTGCAAAAGAGCAGAAAAGTAAATAAATAAAAACAGTATGGGGATGAGGTAGGTAAAAATGGGTGGGCTATTTACCGATACGGTGGGATTCTAGATGGTCAGTGACCTGTTTGTTGACTTGGCTTTCGAAGACTTTCGATAGGCAGGGCAGGATGGATATAGGTCTGTAACAGTTTGGGTCCAGGGTGTCTCCCCCTTTGAAGAGGGGGATGACTGCGGCAGCTTTCCAATCCTTGGGGATCTCAGACGATATGAAAAGAGGTTGAACAGGCTGGTAATAGGGGTTGCAACAATGGCGGCGGATAGTTTCAGAAATAGAGGGTCCAGATTGTCAAGCCCAGCTGATTTGTACGGATCCAGGTTTTGCAGCTCTTTCAGAACATCTGCTATCTGGATTTGGGTAAAGGAGAACCTGGAGAGGCTTGGGCGAGTAGCTGCGGGGGGGGCGGAGCTGTTGGCCGAGGTTGGCGTAGCCAGGCGGAAGGCATGGCCAACAGTTGCATATCGCGGGGACTATTCGATGCTATTGCAGTCCGCCACAGGATATTTTTGTGCTGGTCGAGGGCAGTCAGGTTTGGAGTGAACCAAGGGCTATATCTGTTCTTAGTTCTGCATTTTTTGAACGGAGCATGCTTATCTAAAATGGTGAGGAAGTTACTTTTAAAGAATGACCAGGCATCCTCAACTGACGGGATGAGGTCAATGTCCTTCCAGGATACCCGGGCCAGGTCGATTAGAAAGGCCTGCTCACAGAAGTGTTTTAGGGAGCGTTTGACAGTGATGAGGGTGGTCGTTTGACTGCGGCTCCGTAGCGGATACAGGCAACGAGGCAGTGATCGCTGAGATCCTGGTTGAAGACAGCGGAGATGTATTTGGAGGGCCAGTTGGTCAGGATGACGTCTATGAGGGTGCCCTTGTTTACAGATTTAGGGTTGTACCTGGTGGGTTCCTTGATGATTTGTGTGAGATTGAGGGCATCTAGCTTAGATTGTAGGACTGCCGGGGTGTTAAGCATATCCCAGTTTAGATCACCTAACAGAACAAACTCTGAAGCTAGATGGGGGGCGATCAATTCACAAATGGTGTCCAGGGCACAGCTGGGAGCTGAGGGGGGGGGACGGTAAGCAGGCGGCAACAGTGAGAGACTTATTTCTGGAAAGAGTAATTTTCAAAATTAGTAGTTCGAACTGTTTGGGTATGGACCTGGAAAGTATGACATTACTTTGCAGGCTATCTCTGCAGTAAACTGCAACTCCTCCCCCTTTGGCAGTTCTATCTTGACGGAAAATGTTATAGTTGGGTATGGAAATCTCAGAATTTTTGGTGGCCTTCCTGAGTCAGGATTCAGACACGGCAAGGACATCAGGGTTAGCAGAGTGTGCTAAAGCAGTGAGTAAAACAAACTTAGGGAGGAGTCTTCTGATGTTGACATGCATGAAACCAAGGCTTTTTCGATCACAGAAGTCAACAAATGAGGGTGCCTGGGGACATGCAGGGCCTGGGCCTGGGTGAAGCACACATGCACACATGCAGGGCCTGGGTGAAGGACTTCATCACCAGTAACGTTAGCAGTTACTGGTGATGTAATGTTAGCATTTACCAGCAAGGGTGGCCTCCTTGTTTCTGTTTGTTGTGGAATTGAACTTGAACTGAACTCTGTTCCTCAGGGACTGGAGATCGTGAACCCGCATGCAGCAGAGAAGAAGGTGGCTGAGGCCAACCAGAAATACTTCTCCAACATGGCAGAGTTCCTCAAGGTCAAGAAGGAGGGAGAGGGAAAGTGAAGAGTACACATACGATTTATCATACACATCCACACATATACTTACACACAGGAGAGACTGATATACAGACATACCAACTTGTATTTCAAAATGAATGCAGATGGAGTGAAATGCATTCACACTGACTGATTGATCAGGCGTCATTGCATAACCATGGGGAGAAGATCGACCATAACAGTGAAGAACATATATTTAGATTGTATATTTGTTTGAGCATGTTGTGCTTTTTGAAAAATGTTTTGACTCCATTTTGTTCCATTTTAATAAAATTAAACTAATACTTCCTTGTCTCATTACTGAAAAGTGCTTTCGAAAAGTATTGATCCCTTGACTTTTTCCAAATTTTGTTACGTTACTTATTCTAAAATTGTTTTCCCCCTCAATTTAATGACTACCCCATAATGACAAAGCAGAAATGGGTTTTTGCAAATGTCTGTGTGTACACACACACACTGTACCAGTCAAGTTTGGACACCTACTCATTCAAGGGTTTTTCTAACATTGTAGAATAATAGTGAAGACATCAAAACTATGAATTAACACATGGAATCCTGTAGTAACCAAAAAAGGGTTTAACAAATAAAAATATATTTTAGATTTGAGATTCTTCGTAGCCGCCCTTCCCCTTGATGACAACTGCACACTCTTGGCTACTTTGAAGAATATAAAATGTTTTGTTTTTAACTTTTTTTTTTTATTACTACATGATTCCATATGTGTTTTCATAGTTTTGATGTCTTCACTATTATACAAAGTAGAAAATAAAGAACAAGTAGGTGTCAACGTTTGACTGGTACTATATACATTGCTCAAAAAAAATAAAGGGAACACAACATCCTAGATCTGAATGAAATATTCTTATAAAATACTTCTTTACATAGTTGAATGTGCTGACAACAAAATCACAAATTATCAATGGAAGTCAAATTTATCAACCCATGGAGGTCTGGATTTGGAGTCACACTCAAAATTAAAGTGGAAAACCACACTACCGGCTGATCCAACTTTGATGTAATGTCCTTAAAACAAGTCAAAATGAGGCTCAGTAGTGTGTGTGGCCTCCACGTGCCTGTATGACCTCCCTACAATGCCTGGGCATGCCCCTGATGAGGTGGCAGATGGTCTCCTGAGGGATCTCCTCCCAGACCTGGACTAAAGCATCCGCCAACTCCTGGACAGTCTGTGGTGCAACGTGGCGTTGGTGGATGGAGCGAGACATGATGTCCCAGATGTGCTCAATTGGATTCAGGTCTGGGGAACGGGCGGGCCAGTCCATAGCATCAATGCCTTTCTCTTGCAGGAACTGCTGACACACCCCAGCCACATGAGGTCTTGCATTAGGAGGAACCCAGGGCCAACCGCACCAGCATATGGTCTCACAAGGGGTCTGAGGATCTCATCTCGCTACCTAATGGCAGTCAGGCTACCTCTGGCGAGCACATAGAGGGCTGTGCGGCCCACCAAAGAAATGCCACCCCACACCATGACTGACCCACCACCAAACCGGTCATGCTGGAGGATGTTGCAGGCAGCAGAACGTTCTCTGCGGTGTCTCCAGACTGTCACGTCTGTCACATGTGCTCAGTGTGAACCTGCTTTCATCTGTGATGAGCACAGGGCGCCAGTGGCGAATTTTCCAATCTTGGTGTTCTCTGGCAAATGCCAAACGTGTTGGGCTGTAAGCACAACCCCCACCTGTGGACGTCGGGCCCTCATACCACCCTCATGGAGTCTGTTTCTGACCGTTTGAGCAGACACATGCACATTTGTGGTCTGCTGGAGGTCATTTTGCTGGGCTCTGGCAGTGCTCCTCCTTGCACAAAGGCGGAGATAGCGGTCCTGCTGCTGGGTTGTTGCCCTCCTACGGCTTTCTCCACGTCTCCTGGTAGCGCCTCGATGCTCTGGACACTATGCTGACAGACACAGCAAACCTTCTCGCCACAGCTCGCATTGATGTGCCATCCTGGATGAGCTGCACTACCTGAGCCACTTGTGTGGGTTGTAGGCTCCGTCTCATGCTACCACTAGAGTGAAAGCACCGCCAGCATTCAAAAGTGACCAAAACATCAGCCAGGAAGCATAGGAACTGAGAAGTGGTCTGTGGTCCCCACCTGCAAAACCACTCCTTTATTGGGGGTGTCTTGCTAATTGCCTTTAATTTCCACCTGTTTTCTATTCCATTTGCACAATAGCATGTGACATTTATTGTCAATCAGTGTTGCTTCCTAAGTGGACAGTTTGATTTCACAGAAGTGTGAATGACTTGGAGTTACATTGTGTTGTTTAAGTGTTCCCTTTATTTTTTTGAGCAATGTATTACAAAACTGTTTTCGCTTTGTCATTATGGGATGTGTGCTGAGTGATAATTTGTATTTAGTCCATTTTAGAATAAGGCTTTAATGTAACAATGTGGAAAAGGGGAAGGGGTCTGAATGCACTGTAGCATTGGATTGCTTTGTTTAAAAATAAATGTATTTAACCTTTAACTAGGCAAGTCAATTAACACATTCTTATTTACAATGATGGCCTACCATATGTTGCTTTGAGCAACATCGAAGTGTTTTTAGGAATTTGCTATTTATGAAATAGGTTTATGGATCTTCTAATACAAAATAAGTGTTACATATGAGATTTATAGTCGTCACAATTTCAGAAAAGTATTTTATTGAAATTTTACAATCCTGTTTTTACCCCAACATGACATCTCCTATGCATAAACGTGACAACTTAATTTGATAAAACAGCCTGTAAATAGTTTATTTTCTTGAGAAATTCACATTTCAGCCCTCCCTTTCTCAAAAGCCCAAAAATAGAATTTATAAAAGGCAAAACTCAACTTCTCTTGATTTCCAAAAATCTCTTTCAGGAAAGAACTGAAATGTCTATCTCATGGACAACCTCTAAATGAACTAAATCACTGGAGACCGCTCATGATAGTTTAACCATACACAATTGATTCATCCATCTAACCAAGTTAAATTCACCA
The DNA here is from genome assembly GCF_018296145.1 of Oncorhynchus tshawytscha. NCBI lineage: Eukaryota > Metazoa > Chordata > Actinopteri > Salmoniformes > Salmonidae > Oncorhynchus > Oncorhynchus tshawytscha. Next base: position 26,554,704 of record NC_056451.1, read on the forward strand.
ACAGCTTTTTCAGAACATTCTAGGTTGAATGGTTGATGCATGCTTCATATTCTATGAAACAGTATTTCAGTAAACAATTTAACTTGGTATAAACGAGTAGTAAATTGAATGCAGTGTTGCAATCAGTGAATGAAGCTCTATTCAATCTAGCGCTGAAGTGTTACGAATTGCGCAATAAAAACGTAAAAGGAATTCCGATTGATGCGACATGTACAGCATTTTATCGTGAATGCAGTCTGTCAACGCGGGAACATTACCTTTACATTTTTATTAAACTCTAGCGCTGAACTTTTGAGATACGGATTGAACAGAGCCCTGAATGGCAGAATCAGGTTTTGTTAAACGGTCTTTTGGATGCGATTTAAAATAACACAGAATAAAATTGAATTGAACAGATTACTACATGCAAGGCTGAGAACTGTTGACACCCTTTTGAGTAAATATACACCGACTCAAAGGGAATGATCCTATTTCTACTGTTCTCATCCTTCCACTAGTAGTTATACTTTGAACGGCAATAGTGGCTGGTGCTTCATGGTATAGAAACCATGAACATTATCAGGCAGACGTCATGTCAACACAACTCTGCTTGTTTCAGGTACAAATCCTTTATTAGCTAATCTCACAAACATAATGCCCCAATGACGATGCGTTTCCTTTCACAGTTAAACTTTAAAATATTTTATTTGTAAAGAGAGAGGGAGGCAGAGACCAGTTCAATTGCATAGCAATTTAATCCAATGTCCAATAATGCCTCTCTATCCCCATCAAAAGGAAGAGGCCACGTGGTCATTCTCAATCAGAGCGTTTTATCGACCAAGACGACATCAATAAAACTATTGATAATCACTCACTATCTCTAATAGTGAACTTAATCAACAGGCATCATAACATCTTAAAAGGAGCCCTGTCTGCTGGCTAGCTAGACAACTGTCTCCATTCTAAACCACTAATTACAGTCAATTCAAGCAAGATGGGCTTTTTTCCACTTGTAACCAAATCCAATGTATGTTTGCTTGTTGTTGTTTAGTCCAAGGCTTCTATACTCCAGTTGGGGGCAGTACAGAGTTTGTTGTTGTTTAGTCCAATGCTTCTATACTCCAGTTGGGGGCATTACAGAGTTTGTTGTTGTTGAAACAAAGAAAAACATGGAACATGCATGGAGCTTCCTAATGTAATGCCACATACTGAGTGTTCAGACAGGCACAGATCTGTGACGACTCCCTACTCCCCCCTAGTACACTACTTCTGACCAGAGCCCGTTATAGGTAGGGGGTTCTATTCCCCACTACTAGGGCTTTGGGCCGGAGTAGTACACTGTGGGGAGTAGGGTGCCATTAGACGCTGCCTATACAGACAACATCCTCCATTTTAGGAGCAGGGTTCTACTACACATCAATCTCTATCCACAGCATGGAGTTAGGTTAGTCTCGGAATGTCAACAGCAGCACGTTTCTCCTCCCTCAGTCACTGCAGGTCTCGGTCTTCCAGGTACCTGTACTCAAAGGTGAACCCCTCTTTCTTCCTCTGACCCCACTTCTCATAGTCAAAGTAGATGTAAGTGCCCTGAGGGAGGAGGACAGTATTAATCACTCACTCTTTATGTTGGCTCATCATTGGCTCATTGTTCTATACAGACCCATGGTGCCTCCAACAATAACAGCACAGGAGGTACCAAGGTTCTACTGTACCTGTTCAAACTCATCAGTGATAGTCTTGGGTTCTTCGTGCCTCTGGAACCACATCATGTACTTGGTGTGGAACCTCCACGACTGCTTCTTCAGAGCCTTGGCTGACAGGTACTGAGCTTTAGTGCCCTGAAAGAGAGTAAACGAGAAACACAGAAAGGGGAGACTGAGCAATTGGACCCTAAAGTGACAAGGCGAGAGCGGACAGATAGGGGATGGTGTGTGTGTTACCTCCAGGTAGTAGAAGATGAAGAAGAGCGTCTCTGTGGACAGTCTCTGGTAGAACTCTATAGAGTCTGAGTGGTGGGGGGGCATCTGATGATGGAATGGCAGGGTGGGGCATGGGTTCCTCATCAGGTATTGCCTACAGGAGAGAGTAGCACAGACGTGCATGTTAATATCTCCTCAGAGAAAGCCCAGTGTCTACACCCCAGTATTCCAGCAGACGGCGTTGTTACCTGATCCTCTCGGAGTCTGAGGGGTGCGGCATGTGTGTCCAAGCAGACTCCTGCATGGTCTGCTGGTACACCTGGTCCTTGGAGAGCGGAGTGGGACCCAGGGGACACACCCCCAGGGAAGGGGGGATGCTCACCTCCGACAGGGAGGGCTGGGGAACCGCGGGCGTTCCGGGGGCAGCCGACGAACCAGAGAAGATGTCTGAGGAGAGGATTGGTTGAGTTACAGCTGGTGGGGATATCATCAACAGACAGACTATTAGAAATGTCACCTGCAACTGGCATGTGCTTTGTCAAATAGCATGAATGTTTATTTGTGTAATGCCTTCAAGATGTGATTTTAAACTTGTTAATTGAGTTGATTCTTACCTCTGTCTGTGAGGTGCAGGTTGGGGATCTCTCCATCCAGACCTGATCCTAATGCTGCTCTCTCAGCCATCGCCTTCAGAGAACTCAGAGGCTCCGGGGCCTGAGGGAGGGAGGAGAGATGGATGGAACAGAGAGAGAGAGAGAGTGGGGTGAGGGGGAGTTTGGAAGAGCAAGGGGCAAAAACAGAATTTATGAAAACCAATACACAATGCAACAGTTCTTCCACCATGAGATACTAGTAGAAGCCTGGTACCAGGCCACCATCCATTCCCTGTATGGTGTGAAGCAACACACTCCTACCTGCAACTAGAACCCCCACGGCCAGCCACAGTGACTGCACCAACAATGACCAAATAAACCTGCCAATTCAAGATCCCATGGAGTCCTTACTAATTCAACAATATACACAATCTTTACAAATACAGGCTCTTCAATCATATATCTTGTATGTTCTTGGTGTGTGGTGGAGGAACTAATCCAGCCACTTGGCAATGTCAATTTCCCTGTGACACAGATGTTTTTTTGGCGAGCACTGATATCTGACTACCTCAACCTTCTTTCTATATTTTTGGTGTGTAAGCGTGTCTGTGTCAGAGTTAGAGATTGTGTAGAGTTAGAGATTGTGTGTATTTAAATCTGTGTCATCTTTCTGTTTCCTGTGTTAGTGGCTTTGTGGATGTGTTTAGGAGTGAGTGTGTGTAAGTCGAGTATGAATGTGTATATTTCCGTGTGTGTGTGGGTCTCTACCTGACACTGCTTTCTCTTTCGTGTGTTAGTGGCTGTAGCCATGGCCCCTGGCGGCTCTGGGGCCTGCGCTGACATTCTGGTCTCCATCAGTATCTGACGGAGGTCTGTAGGAAGCTGGGGACAGAGGGCAGTCTCTACAGGTTATTCTAACGTTATTACAATGCTATTATACATGTTAATTAACTAAGAAATAAAAGAAAAAAGGTCATTTAGGAGATGCTTCATCATTGGAAATCTCCCGAATAGCTGACAAAATTTGTTGTGAATGGTGTGGGAGTTGTGATCTACAGCACATTTTGTGAATTTATTTTTCTTTATGCAGAGAAAGTTTTGAAAATTGTGTTAATTTCTAAACTATCAGTATTTTTGTGAGTTTGTTTGTTTCCAAGTTGTATTCGTATTATAGACAACCACGGTCAAAATGGCTGCCGTGGAGGTTCTAGTGTTCACCAAACACTGTGTTCTCATACTGTTAAATGGCCAACTGTCTTCATCCCTCTGTTGAACTGTAAAAAACCTCTCAGAGCCGAAGGGAAACAGTGGTAGGAGAGGAGGCCATTTAAGAACATCAGGACAAAGTGCTCATCTCTTAGCTTCACATCTGTCTGTCCTTCCCCTCTGTCTCCCCTCACCTTGAGGCCCTCAGAGGCCTGTGTGTAGGAGTGGGGTCCGTTGAGGAGACTCCCTCCACCGGGGATACTGTCGGAAAACGAGGGGGACGGAGAGCTGGGGGGCAAGGTGATGGAGCTGATGAGGCTGGGACCGTTGTCCATACTGAGGGAGAGAGAAGACATAAGGACATTTTTATCATCTAAAAAAATGAACAGATGATTGTGGTCTTGGATGAATTTGATATCACTTACTGCTGACTGGCTGAGGAGGTCAGCGAGGAAGGCTGGCTGCTCTGTGATTGGCTGGGTGTGCTGAAGGCGGACTCTGCGGTGCTCTCTGCCACCACAGCACTGTAACCTGAGCCATGGGAAAGACGGTGGAAACATTACTACTAATGCTCAATCCCACATCCAGAAAAGGTGCATAAAGAAACAGACAAACCCAGACAGCCACAGACAGTGAACATACTTGTGCTTCCGTTCTGCTTCAGTCCATTAGGCGGTCTGGCAGGGGCTGCGTTTGACCCAACTACTCCTCCGATTGGCCCCATGCTTCCTCCGTTTCCTCCCATCATCCCCACTGCCCCCCCAGGGGCAGCTCCAACCGGGCTGAGAGGGATCAGAGGGGGCCCAGGGATCACACTCTGCCCAGGCACCAGGCCCAGGATCCCCCCAGTCAGGGAGCTGTGTGCTGGGCTGGACCCCAGCAGGCCCAGGCCTGTCCCAGCCCCGTTGGTGGTCACTCCACTGGAGCAAGAGGTGGGGATGGAGGAGCTCTCCACTGAGACACTGGACTGGGTAGTGGTACTCAGACCCAGGCCTCCCAACGAGGCTGCCTGGGCGTAAGGGGCATGGGTGGACCCAGAGAGCAGGCCTGCCATGGTGTTCAGAGAGGCAGACATCCCAGTCAGGCCCAGACCAGACATTGAGTTGGCACTGCTTGTCCCTGTCATGCCAACTTTACCCAGGCCCAAACCAAGGCCTAGGCTGGAGTTGAGGATATGACCAGGCGAGACCTGGGGCAGGGAGTTTGAGGAGGCTGAGATGGGTGTGGTGGGTGTGGGGAGAGAGGGGGCGGTGGAGAGAAGGGGGTGGCTGGGTGGGCTGGGGGTGCAAGGTTTTGTTTGGGGTTGTTGAGGTTGTTGTGGTTGTTGCAGTGGCTGCAGGACTGGTTGCTGTGGAGGTTGAGGCTGATGTTGTTGTACGGCGCTGCTGAAGCTTCCTATTAGACTGTTGCTTGTGGGAACCCCAGGGTTGCCTCCGACAATAGCGGCCATGGATACAAGAGAGGAGGAAGAAGAGGACCCGGAATTGGCGGACGAGGAAAAGGACAACAAGGAGGAAGTGCCGTTCTTCGCAGGAGACTGAAAATGACACAGCATCAGTTTAGTACAAACAGAACAGGGAAACAGAGAAACTACATTTCTGAAGAAATCCAGTTCTCTATTGAGCTATAAGCATATATTGTAGAAGCTCGGTCTCACCTGACTAACGTCACTGTCTGTCGACCGCCCTCTCTTCTTATCGTCCTCAGAGTTCTCCTGCAGAACACATGCAGGCACAAACAGTGCATGTGTAAGTATCAATGTACTTTTGACACTGATCAAGTAAGTGATTGTAGTTTCTATACAAACAACCAATCAGTGAAGGCAGATGTGCTTACAGCAGTGCAGATGGCCGGGGATGGAGGGATGGGGGAAGAGGAGGTGGTGGAGGTGGGAGTGCTGCTCGAGTGGAGGAACATCTCATCCTCTATGTTCCCCATGCCCGTTGGAGAGGTGGCCACCAGCGCTGCAGCTAGAGGGGGAGAGAAAGAGGGAGAGAAAGAGTGAAGGGCATAAATCAGGGAGAAAAGGCTACTGGTTTATTTCAATGATAAGATTCAGGGGAAATCTAATATATAAATGTTGTTTTTAACAATCATCAACATCCAGAGCCACAGAAACACCACAGATCAAGCTTTTCTAAACCGACAGTCAACCCAGCTAACAGATGTTGATTAGAGAACATCCATCCACCCAGACCCAACAGACGTTCATGAGGGACCATTCATCCAGACCCACAGCTGATAGCATGAGCATCATCATCATGATCATCCCAGGACTCGTCATCGAGCTCCTGGCTGTCCATGGGCGACTCACGGATGTCCTCCAGATCCAGGTCGTCGTAAATGAACTCGTTCTCCTCAAAGTCTGGGTCCTGTGACGACTCCATGTAGTACTCCACGTCGTCCTTGATCTTCTGGATGGAGTCCACCTGCACCGAGTCGTTGTCTAGCATGCGCAGGATGGTCTCCAGCATGCGAATGTGGTACCTATGCCTTTCTATAAACCTCTTTAGCTCCTCAATGCGATCCTGCTTCTACGAGACAGCCAGAGAAACAGGCACAGGTGGTTATAAACTGTTCAGGTGACTTTTGTAATGCAGGTAGACGTCTTTCTTAGGCACAGATGGCGGATCAACTTGCCTTCCCCAAATCCTTTTAGGGGGAAATGCAAGACTGATCTTAGATCAGAGTCTAGGAGCAACATCATCCAACCCAATATCTGATTCATTATTATAAACTGGGTGGTTTGAGCCCTGAATACTGATGGGCAGAGAGCTGTGGTATATCAGACCGTATACCGCATGTGTGGCAAAACATGTATTTTTACTGTTCTAATTACGTTGGTTACCAGTTTATAATAGCAATAAGGCACCTTGGGGGTTTGGGTTTGTAAGAACAGCCCTTAGCCATGGTATATTGGCCATATACCACACCCTGGGCCTTATTGCTTAATTAGACTACATACACAAAAAAAGTTAATGTATAGGGAATGAGATGGAAGGAGACTGACCTCTTTCTCTCCTTTCTTCTTCCTGGTTTGAATGAAGAGGGATTCCACCTCACTCTCAAACTGGTCCACCTGCATATTTAGAGTGTCTATCGTATTCTGGGGGAGAAAAAGAGAGAATGGGGGAAAAGAAGAACAGATCACCACCCAGAAAACAAGGCAGAGCCAGTGTGAACCATCTACCCGACCCATCGTTCAGGAGACACTACCACTATGCAGGAGTCAAAATACCAACGGCCCAGAGGCTGTTACCGTTAGCCAGTTTCCCGTCTCTTCTTTCTCCCTCTGAGCTGGGTCCACTTTCAGGGCGAGCCCCAGGCCTTCTTTAGAGTAGGCCTTCGTCTTTGTCTCCCGCTCTACCACCTTAAACCGCTCCATTTGCTAAGGAGAGAATGTCAGATGTTATGTCAGTCAGGATCGCATACCCTCTCCATGAGCACTGAGATGAGTTGAAAGTAGGGCTGTGATGATACCAATAGCACACAATTTTTCCATGGAAAAAATATAAAAAACTAAAGCAGACCAAACTCTGGTCAAATCAAATTTTATTTGTCACATGCGCCGAATACAACGGGTGTAGACTTTTCATAAAATGCTTGCTTACGGGCCCTTCTCAATGATGCAGAGTTGAAAAATAATAATAAAATAGTAACACAGGAGGAATAAAATACACAAGAATGAAGCTACAGTACATGACCAGAAGTGTGTGGACACCTACTCATTGAACGTCTCATTCCAAAACCATGAGCATTAATATAGAGTTGGTCCCCCCTTTGCTGCTATAACAGCCTCCACTCTTCTGGGAAGGCTTCTCACTAGTGTTGGAACATTGCTGCGGGGACTTGCTCCCATTCAGCCCAAAGGTGGTCGATGGGGTTGAGGTTAGGGCTGTGCAGGCCAGTCAAGTTCTTCCACACCGATCTTGACAAACCATTTCTGTACGGACGTTAATTTGTGCAAGGAGTCATTATCTTGCTGAAACAGGAAAGGGCCTACCCCAAACTGTTGCCACAAAGTTGGAAGTCTAGAATGTCATTGTATGCTGTAGTGTTAAGATTTCAATTTACTGGAACTAAGGGGCCAAACCCAAACCATAAAAACAGCCCAGACCATTATTCCTCCACCATCAAACTTTACAATTGGCACTATGCATTGGGGCAGGTAGCGTTCTCCTGCCATCCGCCAAACTCAGCAGATTAGTCTGTCAGACTGCCAAATGGTGAAGCGTGATTCATCACTCCAGAAAATGTGTTCCACTGCTCCAGAGTCCAATGGCAGCAAGCTTTACCACTCCAGCCAACGCTTAGCATTGCACATAGTGATCTTAGGCTTGTGTGCGGCTGCTTGGCCATGGAAACCCATTTCAAGAAACTCCAGACGAACAGTTCTTGTGCTGACGTTGCTTCCAGAGGTAGTTTGGAACTTGATAGTTAGTGTTGCAACCAACGACAGACGATTTTTATGAGCTACGCGCTTTAGCAATTGGCGGTCCCGTTCTGTGAGCTTGTGTGGCCTACCTCTTCACGGCTGAGCCGTTGTTGCTCCTAGACGTTTCCACTTCACAATAACAGCACTTACAGTTGCCCGGGGCAGCTCTAGCAAGTCAGAAATGTGACAAACTGACTTGTTGAAATGTCACTGAGCTCTTCAGTAAGGCCATTCTACTGCCAGTGTTTGTCTATGGAGATTACATGGCAGTGTTCGACTTTATACACCTATCAGCAGCTGGTGTGGCTGAAATAGCTGAATCCATTCATTTGAATGGGTGTCCAAATACTTTTGTATATATAGTGCATATACAGAGAGTACCAGATCAATGAGCAGGGGTACAGTACAAGGTATTTGAGATCGATGTGTACAGAAAATGCAAAGTGACTAGGCATCAGAATAGATAATAGTAAGAATAATGAACAGAGTAACAGCAGCAAATGATGAGTGTGAAAGTGTGTTATGTGTGCGTATGTAGTGTATGTGAATGTGTTTGGGCTGTGTGAGTGTCAGTGTAGTGTATATACACTGAGTGTACAAAACATTAGGAACAGCTGCTCTTTCCATGACAGACCAGGTGAATGCTATGATCCCTTATTGATGTCACCTGTTAAATCCCCTTGAAATCAGTGTCGATGAAGGGGAGGGAGACAGGTTAAAGAAAGATTTTTAAACCTTGAGACTGATTGTGTATGTGTGCCTTTCAGAGGGACAACGGGCAAGATAAAAGCTTTAAGTGCCTTTGAACAGGGTATGGTAGTAAGTGCCAGACGCACCGGTTTGAGTGCGTCAAGAACTGCAACGCTGCTGGGTTTCACACTAAAGGTTTTCCTGTGTGTATCAAGAATGGTCCCCCACCCAAAGAACATCCAGCCAACTTGACAACTGTGGGAAGCATTGGAGTCAACATTGGCCAGCATCCCTGTGAAACATTTGGCAGCCAGGCCCACCCATTTGGCAGCCAGGCCCACCCACTGGGGAGCCAGGACCAGCCAATCAGAATAAGTTTTTCCCCATAAAAGGGCTTCATTAGTGACAGAAATCCCCCCGACTTTGGGGGCAGCTTATGGTAGAGAAATTAATATTAAATTCTCTGGCAACCGCACTGGTGGACATTCCTGCAGTCAGCATGCCAATTGCATGCTTCCACAAAACTTGACATCTGTGGCATTGTGTTGCCTTTTATTGTACCCAGCACAAGGTGCACCTGTGTAATCATGCTGTTTAATCAGCCTCTTGATATGCCACACCTGTCAGGTGGATGGATTATCTTGGCAAAGGAGAAAAGCTCACTAACTGGGATATAAACAAATTTGTGCTCAAAATTTGAAAGAAATAAGCTTTATGTACGTATGGAACATTTGTGGGATTTTTTATTTCAGCTCATGAAACACGGGACCAACACTTTATATGGTGTATTAATACTTTTGTTCAGTGTATATGGTTGTACACATCGACCTCAATTACCGCATACCCCTACACATACTCATGTACATAGCTAAGTTAGTTACCTATTGTGTATTTATTCCTCATGTTATTATTTTTCTACACTTTCTCTCTGCACTGTTAGTCTACACTGATTGTTCACAAAGCATGTGCCAAATAGAATTGGGATTTGAGGTAGGGTTAATGTATAGTCCATAGAACCATTTAATTAACTATTTAGCAGTCTTATGGCTATGGTCCTTTAAAACCCTGCTGTATGTAAAATATTGTGTGCTATAGCTTGGAAAATAAATAAAAGGTCCCTCTGGACAACATAATGATATACAGTATATATATATATATATATATTATTTTATCCGCTTCGTGTTTTGTTTCCTTGCCACGGTATCGCAACACTGGTATCGTCCTGGCCCTAGTTGAAAGGTAAACACAATATGGTGGAGACCTAATCGCCCTTTTCTCCTATCAGTGTTAAACAAAGAAGCTATTTTGGAGAGTATTACCGTCTCTATGACCTTGCGATTATCCACTAGCTGCCTTTTGTCTTTGATCTCATTTGATGCCACCCATGTTTTTATCTGATCCCTCAATCGCTGCAGGAGAGATGACAAGAAAACAACAATTAAAACTTAAGTAAAGACCCATAGCTTTATCAGTGTGAGCAGACAACATGGGATATTAAGACAGCTTCATATATTTCTTACTATTAGTAAGCAATTAGTCTTACCTGTAGCTTTTTAATCTCTTTTTTAAGGTCTGCCTCATATTTTTCCTTTTGGTTGGCATTGGCTGCATTGTGAAGCTGTGAAACAAAGTGACAAAGATCCGTTTGTTTGATAGGAGACAAATAATTGTTTCATGCACAGTGAATATGCAATGCATAGTGTTAAGGAGTCCTCACCTTCTGCCAAATGTCTTCAAACTGTTCTACGCCTTCAGCTACCTTTTTCAAACATCTGTCAATTTCACCTGGGGAGAGGAAAGAAAGAGGTCATTGTGAAAATATGCTAATCTATTTTACTGGACTAACATATTACATTGAATCTCAAAGATTAATCCAATAATATAAATAACTGATCATCGAAAGAGTGTGAGGTCAGTGTCCAGTCCATTACGTCCATCATCGCTCTATGCTAGTTACCTTGGAGTTTTCTCTTATCAGCCATGGCTTCACTACGACAATGTCCTCATACCGTCTTTCATTGAGAGAAGGAGATAACAGATTAACGTTAGCTAAAAACAATGCAAACAGACTAAATTAACATTGATTGCATTGTATCTAAATCCCTAGCTAGCTTCATAGCATCTAGTAGCTACAGATAATACAAACACTTGCAGCGAAATGTACCTCGGTTTAGCAAAGAATTAACATGCGGGTAATTTTAACGTACATCACTATTTTCATCAATCGTAAAACAGTTCAATAGATGTCTCGCTGGAAATGTCAGCAACATTAGCCAGCTAGCTAACGTAGCCAATTCACATGCTGTTTGGCAGGTTTCGACAACTAATTTCAATGCAATTGCTATTCGATGCATTATTATGCATGAAGTGTATATATTGCAATTATATTTTGGGCACAGTTGACGTTATGTTGGTAATTGTTATAATGCTAGCAAATGTAGCTAGCTACTGCAATCACAAATGCTAGCTAGCTAGCTGGTAATTTATGAAAATTAGGGAAACTGTGTCAACCAGCTAAATTCACATTTTGTTTTAGACATTTACCTAGGGTTTGGGCTTTTCGTTTGTCTCTTTCAATTAGAACTCAAAACTATTTCCCCAGTCTTCTTTACTTCCAATTTGTGTTTTCTTTTCGTCAACCTGGCTGTACAGTACACTAAAGATGGACGGTAGCTAAATCCCACCCACAAAATGTGGATTCTAGCCTAAACCCTACCTCCAAGCTATGATAGGACCAAATTCTCCACCGTCGTTGGACAACTTCCGCAGGTATACTTTCCTGTGATTGGTTTATCAGATGATTGATGGGTCAATGGTCAAATCTATAAAAAACTGAATCCTGAAGTTCTGAATAAATTTTTTATACGGAACATTTAGAAAAGCGTCGCGTCGACACTCAATCATAAAACATGTTCAGAGTATCCTGATAAATGGTTCACATCAATACATGTACTGTCAATGTAACTTCCGCAAGGACTGGACCATGCATTCTCTACTCGAGCAGAATGGGTGGGTGGATTACCATGGTCAAGACCTTCAGCCATTTCCACAGACCATAGTTGTGCATAAATTATAATCTTATCCACTATGTTTTTCATCACAGCCCTGGCTGTATGTGTTTCAGTGACATCACGTCTGGGGAAGTGGGAGTCCAAGCAACAGAATGCTGCTTCATTTCTCCTCCCACTAGCAACCGGCCATTCCCCTGGTCAGTGAGACAAAGCGGTTGGGCTGGGAAAGTCACTGAACTGCGTCTCTGCCAACATGGAGATGTCTGCTTCAGTCTGTGGAGAGGAGTGAAGATGGTGTTAACAGAACCATTGTAGGGAAACAGACTGACAGATCTGTCGTCTGCCAGATTGGAGAACGCTGCAGTGCAATCTGTTCCATATGCACAGAATAGAATACGCAAGGCACTGTCAGTGTAAAGGAGAAGCCGTCACCTTTCTCTGCACATAGTCGCACAAACATTTCACCACTACAGTCTTTGTTCATTCATTTAGTTTGGGTGTACATGTTAATTTCACACTCAAGGTTTATGAGTGCGTCTCACACACCTGTGGGTCTTTCTCCTGTTTTGGAACTCGATGCCTCTTCTTCTTGGATCCCACTGTGGATTGGAAAGGGACAGAGGGGGAGGAGCTAGGGAGGTCATTCAGCCTATCATCTTCTACTCCAGGGCCGATGTCTAAATGGGCACCAGACTCTTCCTGAAACAACAACAGTGTTACTTTTAGTATAAAGATATAGTATGTGGGGGGGGAAAAGTCAGTTTCAGAAGAGTTCTCCAGTTTCATGCCAACAGAAAACCGCCCAGTTGACATCTTCTACATCACCATCAAAGTTAATGGTGAAAGATTGAATAACGAATCGTTGTTACATTTCAATATACTATAACTGTATATCATGGAACTCTACTGGTTTATTATTAAAGAAACACTTTTTAACTTTAAAAAAATCTAATTCTCACCTCAAGCGATATGGTGAGCTGTGCATTTCTATAGTCATCTCCATGGGCGTCGAGGGTCTTCATTAGGAACCTACAGTAGGGAAGTTCAGTTGCTGTTGTAGTTGAGCTAGCCTGTATTTACAATGGACAGGCCAATAGACCATAGACTGAAAAAGACATGAACCAATGAAAGGACAGACAGAGCTTCAGTCCTTTTTTACCTTCTCTCTTTCTTCATGCGACGTGTTAGTCTTTGTACCTGGTGAAGGCGACCAAGGATCTTCTCATTCACCTGCAAAGAAAATGGTGAAAGGATTAGGGGTGCAAAGTTCCTGGAACGGTCAATAAATGCCCTGGTTTGCCCAAAATCCTGGTTGGTGGATTCCTGGAATCAGGAGGGAATAAGCAGGAAATCCAGAAACCTCCAACCAGGATTTCTGGAAAACCAGAAAATGTATTGAACATTTTGCAACCCTAGAAAGGATTCATTATCATGCATTTCTTTATGCCACATGTGTGCACTGGCATTACCAACAGCAAACTATATGTTCACAGATGCTCATCCATATAACTTGGTTCTTAAATAGAGCACTACCTGAAGATACGATAGTAAAGGCGCAATAAAAATCCACACTTGGCAGGGTCGTACAATCACACACACACAAATGATTCCCCACAGTCACTCACCTGTTCGATCTCCTTACACCTCTTGATCAAAGCCAGGTACTTCCTCTTCTCCAATTCTCTCCTCTCCTCCTGCTGCTGCTCTGGCCTTGCGCCTGACCCTTGACCTCTGCCCTCTAGCAACTCGCTGACCCCAGGGCCAAGCTCTACCTAATGATAAAAACTGTCATTTAGCACACACCATTTTTGTTTCCTTCATCATTCCCCTCTAAGCAGGAACTGAATTAGACCTTGGACACCTGGGGTGTGCAATTCATTATCAGGTAGAACAAAAAAACAGCTGATTCTGGACCTCGTTGAGTAAGAGTTGAATACCACGGCTCTAGCACCATATTCCATTTCCAACCAACCGAGCCACTGGATTCATAATAGTCTGACTCAGAACTCTTACTTACCTCCCCTGGGCCCAGTTCCACCCCACCTGGCTCCAGCTCTGCTTCCAGGATGTGGCCCCCAAAGAGAGGCGGCAGGGCCAGGCCGGAGAAATCCTCCATCATCTGGGTGAGGGGTGGAAGGAGGAATAAGATCGTTCACCCCCTCATAAATCACGTCCTAGACAGTGTCACGAATCTACACTACATTTGACAAACAGGTAGGGTTAATTCCTTGACTCAACCTGACAGCATATTTTCTTTAGCCCTACACTAAAGGACGCCTCGTCCTATGTGGGGCTAATCTTTAGGCATGTTATAGCTAGTTACCATAATAACTAATTGCTTGCAGACAGCGTTAGATAATCAGCTACACCGTCCTCAACTCCAAATAAAACTACATTTAGGTGACCTAAGTTTGATTTGGTTAACGAAATCACAACTCGTTAACGTGAGCTTTTCTTGAAAACGATTAAACCGAGATGACAACACATTCGACTAGCTAATGTTAGCCTAACTTGCTAACGACGTTACTGAAAAGCATCTAACATGCGCAGCATTTTTGAAGATTTACGACTAACTACTGTATCTGGATGGTCTGACTGAAACTTGAAACATATGTTTACCCGATCCATTGACTGCAGCGCTCAATGCATCACCGCAGGTTTCACGCTGTCAAACAACCTTTTTGTGTTGTTGCAACTGGCGCAATAATTATACGACATTATGTAGACTACAGTTCCCATGTTCCCCAGCCCGGCAATACTACAAACAGCAACATGGCAGGTGGGTGAACTTTGCTATTAGCGAGCTAGCTGTTTCGTTTTATGCTTGATCCCTCTGTCAATCAAACACTGGTGTTCTGATAATGCTAGTGTATGATTAATTGTAACTAAATATTGTATTCAACTCTAATTTAGTATGCATATTTTAATTTACCATGCCAAACGAAATGTGTGACCTTGGACCAACATAGTGTTAGCCGATTTGTTTTAGCTGCATGTCGCGTCTCCACTTCATTCTTTACCTAACCTTTTTTTAGGTAAAAGCTCAAATCAGAATGTAGTAGTTTGATCATTAAATATCTCCAATCTGAATCGCTTGCATTCCGCAGTCCACCGCTCTCTTCTGACTGAGCTGAGTGTAAACCTGGGCCACGTTCAGTTGTCGAACTTTGCAGATAGAAATCCCATTAATTAGAGCTGATGTGATTCTTATTCTACATGTCAGAGGCATGTTTGTTGTATATAGCGTATTTCTATCTGAACGTTCCCAAACGTTGTGTCCTGCTTACCCTTGTGTAAACAGAGCAGTTGGATAGGGTTGATCTTCTAGCTTCATCTTCAGTATTTATCTGCGCAATGCTGTCATGTTTACAATACTGTATAGACTCAAACTAATGGGTATATGACATGTAGTTTCGAGTCATATAAGCCCCAGCAAGCTATTTGTATCTAGCTATATCCTTAAAACATTCATCAATCACTGGATCATAGATCATCCATAACACAGTGTATTTGTGCCACTGTAACTTAAATGTCTGTTTGCTTCTCCTGCCAGGAATTGGTGCCTTCCTGAAGAATGCGTGGAATAAGGAGCCAGTGGTATTGGCCGCCTGTGCAATTGGACTTCTCGGTCAGTACATCTCTCAAAGTATACATCACAGGTTGTAATGCTCATATCTTACAATATGCTAAATTCAACTGTAGTTACACCTTATGGATTCTGACATTACATGATACACATAGAATAAACTTGTGTGCACTGCCCTTCAGCCCTCCCTGAATTGAGTTGTGTGATCACTTGGTGTAACATATCATTGATATTTCATGTATTTCTTCCCAGCCGTTACTGTTCCATTAGTGAGTCCCTTAACGAAGTACTCAGGCATGATGAATGCAGCTGTGCCATACAACTACCCAGGTAAGCCATTAAACCATTATGAGCAAATAATTAAGTCTGGCCCTAGACAGTTGGTGGCATAAACAAAACCTTTTTCCTCTCTCCCCCAGTCCCTGTGCGAGACAATGGCAAGATGGACGATGTCCCCAGCCACCCATGTGACCCTAAAGGACCAAACCTGGACTGGATTAAAAGCCTGTAACCGTCCACATTCCCTTCCCTGTACAGATCACAGCCCGTTGTTCCTGTCTCTCTGTGTCTGCTTCTCAGTAGATTGCCCTCAATAAAGATCATCTATTTAATACCACCAACTTTGCTCTTGGATTCTGTTGAGATGTTGTTTGTTGTCAATATGATTTGGCCATTGTTATGAATATTGTAGAATGTGTATTGTGTCTTGAAACACAACACATATTTCCTTTTTAATAAAATGACTTATTCAAAAGGTTTTCACAACCTCATTGGATTAATACACCCTTGATTCAATTCAGAAATTAATGTTAGGAAATCTACTAATGTACAATGTATACTGCATTAACCTATTTTGTACATTTATACAATAGGCAACAGACTTTAGAACTACTAGCCCTACACACACTTCAGACATTACACAATAAATGTCTGGCAGTCAAGTGGATTTGAGATGGTGGATGACCACAAAAAAAGGGGTGGGAAATTAGAATTTTAAATGTGGCTTTGACATCCAGAAAATGTATTTAAAAATCAAATCTGATTACAAAGCTCTGATATCATCCCCCATTTGGGAAGTATTGGTTAATTATGGCACCTTTGGTCTGTGCTTTGTGTCCATAAAGCTCTCTGCTCTCTTATCTATTGGTCTCCTGGGGGTGTGTCTGTCTGTGTTCAGGTTACACCTCTTCCACACAGGGCTGAGGACCCCTTTATAAACCAACCTCAGGTCACTGAGGAACTCACATAACTCTTGACAACACAGAGAAAGCTTGAAATTAACACCTGCTCCAAATCTAGAACCTCCAATCACTTGTTCTCTTTTCTCCTGGGATATGATGTGGAAAGCAGTGGTACTAGCGTGTATCTGCTGGTGGCTGGGCTGCAGGCGATAGACAGAAAAACATATAGAGTGTCGCTGTGTGGTTGAGAGTTCATTCCAGTGGTCATCTTCACCTGTGGAGGAAGACAGTCAGTCAGTGCAGATGAGGCATGCTGCTGGCTGGAGAAGCTTTATCTCAGCTGGCTTATAGCTCAGTGTTTCTAAATGTTGCACATTTTATTCTAGCCCAGCACTAATACACCAGATGCAGCTAATCAGTGGCTGTAAATGTTTAGTTGAGTAGCTGAATCAGGTGTGTTGGGCTGGAACAGAAGTGGTGCAACTCTGGTGCCTGGAACTGGAATACAGTATCTGACTGTACCTATTAGTGGAACTGGAATACAGTATCTGATTGTACCTATTAGTGGAACTGGAATACAGTATCTGACTGTACCTATTAGTGGAACTGGAATACAGTATCTGACTGTACCTATTAGTGGAACTGGAATACTGGAATACAGTATCTGACTGTACCTATTAGTGGAACTGGAATACAGTATCTGACTGTACCTATTACATCCTGTTAGACAGTTAACTGGTGTGATGAAAGAAGTTTGAATAAAGATCCAGCTAGTTTTTAGTTACGGAATTACAGCAATCTTTGAGTTTTGAGCAGCATGAGAAACAGTCAAGATGCTACACTGTATTTCAGGAGACTTCCCTCAAGACCCCTTCAGCTCCCATGATGAGGACTCATCTGAAGGCTGGAACCCAGACTTGGCCCCACGGGGTCCCTTCCAGCAGGCCACCTCCTTGGGGGCCCCTGGCTGGTCCAGAGAGTTCCAGGAGGCTGGGATGTTCAGCAGTCCAGCCCGCACCCTTATCTCAGAGGAGGTGCTGGAGGCTCTTCGTACATCTGACTTTCTATGTTTTCCCACCAGCCACATATATGGCCACACTTATTAAGAATTAAATCTGTTTATAAAATACATTAAATAGATTACATTAGAAAAATGTTATTGTCCATGCAATGTGGAAATGTGCTTTTACACATAAAAAGATAATCGGCATCGGAATGCTTTATCATCAAGAACATAGACTACTGGGGCCTCCCGAGTGGCGCAGTGGTCTAGCTGCCTAGCTGTGCCACTAGAGTCCAGGCTCTGTCGCAGCCGGCCGTGACCGCGAGACCCATAGGGCGGCGCACAATTGGCCCAGCGTCGGTCGGGCTAGGGGAGGGTTTGGCCGGCAGAGATGTTCTTGTCCCATTGCACTCTAGCGACTCCTAGGGCAGGCCGGGCACAATGCACGGTGCAGTGTTTCCTCCGACACATTGTTGCGGCTGGTTAAGCGGGTAATTGTGACAAGAAACGTGCGGCTGGGTTGTGTTTCGGAGTCCGTACGGGAGTTGCAGCGATGGGATAAGACTAACTACCAATTGGATACCGTAAAATCAAAAAAAGACTACTGAAACTATTGCCTACAGTAAAATTGTACTAATTATGTGCATAGGGTCTTATGGATTAAGGAGTATAAGGCATTTGTGGCCACTCAATTCCACTGAAGCCGAGGAGATTTTAAATCAAATACCAGCAAAATGGTTTGGTTGTTCAATGCGAAGATGAACACTGGGTATAGTGATTAACATTGGAAAAAAATACAATAACAGTGGTATCAGGAATGTGAGTGTATTTGTAAGGTTTTATACTGTGACAATGATTGTTGTGTGTCTCGGAAAGGCAATGCTGTTTTAAAGAGAAAAAAGCTACAGATGAAGTAACAAAATAATGATATAACAAAACAAATTAAAAGACGGAAATAAAAGTAGGGGCAGAGGCAATTGTTTCGTTCTTAAACACGTATTTAAGACAATCCTACTAACAGAGGCATCCGGAATATAAGATCCTGAATAGTCACCACAGCATCATTTTTCTTTTGCCTTTTACAACTGGATCCCATTCTCATATAGCTAGATTGACGCTGAAAGGTCATATTTTGAAGGTTAGGATGGTGAAAAGGTGCAAGGTTAAGGAATAACAAAGTTAAACAAGATCAAAAACATTTTTTGTGTGCAATTTGTACAAACATAAGTAAACTTCAACTATGTGATTTCACTATACTCAGTATTTAAATCAACAGAAATGTTTTTTATTGTGTGTTATAATTACCACAGCAAGAAAGTCACTCATTTCACAGGCTAGGTTAGAGATGCAAGTTAATACGATACAGAAACATGAGGAGAGAAGGAACTATACGCTGTAAGGGCCGGAAATCAGAATAAAGATCATACAGAGAAACTCCATTTCCCAGCCACATATTTCCACCCTGAATCTCTCAACTGCAGTTTTCTAGATGAAAGAGACACTAGCGAGATACCAGATGACAGTCTAGAGAGACACCAGACATGGAGAAAGTGAGAGAAAATACTACTTTCTACATCTAGTTTACCATTGACACTTGCTCACACACTGTTCCACTTTCCAAATACTTTCCTCAACACTTTCAAAGTTAGACTTCATAAACACAATCAGTCTTCGCCCTTTAAATAAGGTTCTGTACGGTTTGCAATTGGTAAACGTGCAGCTAAAATCTGCTAGATGTGAACAATCTGTTGGAGTCGAATTCTAAATCAATCGAGAAGACACTAGTAAAAACAAACCAGCTGAATCCATCTCTTTTCTTATACTTTTATCCCTCAACACAATGCCAATTTCTCAAACCTACTGTCCAGGAAAACCCATCCGCCAAACCCTCCACTGTTTCTTTCCTCTTCTACCTGTCCAATACAAATAGAAGTACAGTTCACCCCACAGGGATGCATTGTTACAGATGTAAGATCTTCATTTTAGCCAGTTGCAGGAAAATAATCCTGCAGCAACAAGAAATGTAAATTAATCTACATTTTTGTAGGGGTTGATAGACACACTTTAGAAGCCTTTTTAAAACTAAAATACACTACAAGTTTGCATTTCCTACTACGCAGGGACATTCTCATCAACAAAAAAGTGATCAAATAAAGATCCTACATCTGTACGGTTGCTCCTTCTTACTTCTATTAATACGTTTCTGTCGATAACAGAGACTCTTGAAGGTTCAATACAATCTACCAATCCCAAACTAGCAGCAATAGCTTTGCAATGCAACATATTTCTGTGTTTAACATATCACATCAATTGCCTTTGTAAATTGATCAGTTGATCTTAAAAATATAATTCCTTATACAAATCCTACCGCACATTAAAACAAATTATTTAAAAAATATTGGTGTTTAAACTTATTCCTACCCAGCATTTGGCTGATGACATCAGTAAGCAACATCAATACACCTTTCTTTAAATCTTCATACAGAGAACATGTAAATGAAGTTGTACAAAGTGATTGGTAGGTCTGCATCTATCGTGGAACTACATCTGCCTAGCTAACAATGTGTTTAAACATACTCTTATTGAATCCCAACAATGAAAAACATTTTATGACAATTCTTCAACATGTTTGGATTTTCCTGGATCCTACACACATATCTCTGCACAACTCTTCTAAAAAATCCTCCTCAATGAAAATACTGATAAAACAGGAGCCTGTCCTTTAAGACAATTCCTAATGGTACAAGTAAAGTATGCTATAATTCATTAAACTATTACCCAACTACAGGCTGCTACCAGGAACCAGTCCCTGAAAGGGTACAGACAAAAAAACATAAACATTTTCTACCAAGGTTACTTCTAGAAAAGTGTTGTAAAATGAAAATAACATTATAAAATTATCAGTAATGCCCAGGGCTCAAATGTTAATGTTGGACATTCCGACAAAATGTCCCTCATCTGTTTGTGTTTTTACTAACATCACAGAGCTTTTTAAATTCCAACTTACACTCATCTTTTTACTCTATAATTCTCAAATACTATGGTGGATTTTTATTCAAGATCTCATTTTGTCCAAAGGGTTTTGACAATCACTGTTATGTCACTCAAATTTCAGCTTTGATTCTTCTATCTTCAAAATAACACCACATAAGTGTCTGTATTTTGACTTAGGCCTGATTAATACACATCTAATCAGCACTTGTAAATAACCAACATGAACAGAAAGGTTTCCTTAAGGCTTTCTCTTAAGGCTCAACAGTTGAGAACTCAACCAACACAGTTACTGGACTCTTGAGAACAAATTCAAAACACATGAATGTTTCCTATTAACACCTCTCCATTGGATGCCTGTTCAAGGAGACCATGTTCTATTCGATGATGGGTGCAGAGCGATCGTTGGTCACCGTCTTTCTGAGCCGGACATGGGCAAATGGGTTGGTCCTGCCAGGGAGACAATGTGCATATCAGGCATGACAGGAGCTTAGACACGTTTATCGACAGTCATCTATCTAAAGTGGACCAGAGTTGGTAACTACTGCAATGCAGTATGTCTACTGTATAAATAATATTAAGAATGCATTTACCAGGTTGGGGAGGGTGGAGGAGAGGTAAAGTCTGAGGAGAGCTGTAGCAAAAGCGATGAAGATCCTAGTGTTATTAACCCATTACATATCATATCTACATTATATTCTGTCATTATAAGCCATCTATACCTCTTGCATCAGCATTGATAGAGCCGGTCGGTCATGGGGCCCTGCCCACTCTACCCCTTCACCTCTGACCTTCGGCCTCAGGCTGACCTGGTTGGAGTCGGCCATGCTGTATGGGCGCGGGCGGAAGGTGCTGACCCTCTGAGGGGGGATCGAGCGCTCCTCCTCAGACTCAGGGGTCAGGGCAGGCAGGCCAGGGGAGACCAGCTTGTCTAACTGACCCGTACTGGTACTGTTGACCTTAGAGAGGAGCGGGGAGCTGGAGAGAAAGTGTCTTGCTCAACTCAATATCCTTAATGACAATAGCAGGCATATTGTTCTGACATTTCAGACTGAGGATAAATGGAGGAAAGTGGTCATGCTAACTCATCAACTGTACTGTTGATCTTGGAGTGCAAAGGGGACCTACAAGGTGGTAGAAGATTAGGACGGAGCTTAGGTAGATGGAAAGAATGATGGTCAGTTATTTTTATTCCTCTCTAAAGGCCCGGTCTCTTTGCTTGGCATGGACACATCAAAACGACAATGACACTTAGAGGAAAAAAACAGCATATGTGTGTCAAAGTGTCAGTGATCTCTCTCAGCTTCCTGTGAATAAGCCAAAGTCATCACTGCCAGTTTGTAGACATTGTACTGACAGACAATGTTGTTGACAACGCTGCAGCTAGGCTGTTAGATCAGAGTCAATACAGGGAAGGGTGGAGAGCATAGCGGAAGGATTTCTAGAGTTTCAGTGTCAAGATTTAATCATAACCCTACAAGTTGACTTCCATTTAAGACAATAACATTTTGAGGAATGAAATGACAATATCATAACAGTTTCTTGTTTCTATGGTGACGGACCTGCTGTCGAGGGGATCCAAGGTGTTGGGGTAGGGTTGAGTGTAGGAGAAAGGGAACCAGCCTTTCCTGTAAGGGAGAGAGGGGGGAATTGTTTTGGTATTATCTGTAAATAACCTAGAAAACCCATAGATTACCTGAAGATGTAATTTCAGAACAGTCCTCAGTTGGTGTTTGAAGAATTGTAGGGTTTTGTACAGCTGAATGGTGGGTTCTAACTCTTACCGTCCCGTCCGTTCGTTCTGGCCATAGTGCCACCCATCTCTGGGCTCAGAGATGAGGAGGCTGAGAGCGTCGCCTGGCAGGAAGTGAAGTAAGCAGGCCCCGCCCACTCCACTGCCCTCTGAACCCACAGGAGCATGGGCAAATATGGCTTCCACACGAGACGGGCTGGAGAGAGGGAGAACTCTGTCTCTGGGCAGAGTGGAACCTGGAAGATAGAGAGGGAATGTGAAATTAATTAAATAGACATCACATTGGGAAAGAAATGGACAAGATGGCAAATAATAAGTGAAGGGGGGTATCAAAACCTACCCATAAACCCTCCCACCCGGGCCTCGCTGACTGGTTTCCTTGGCAACGGCAGTGTAGACGTTCCATACATCTCTGCTGCCTTCATCAGCATGGGATTATGGGACAGCAATGGTGTGTTCCCTCCTCCTAGCACTCCCTGGTGGTGCAGCGAGGGGGTTATGGCTCTGGAGAGAGGTGCACTGTGGGGTAGTGGAGGACTGTGAGGGGCACTGAGGGACAACGGCAGGGCCAGGCCCTGTAGGGAGGAGTAGGGTGGGGAACCCTGGCTGAGAGAAAGCACAGTGGAGGGGATCAGACTAGGAGAAAGGCTGGAGGTGCTGGTGGCCAGGAGAAGAGAGGTCTGCTGGGCTTGGCTGGAGCCAACCGTGGAGGAGGTGGATGAAGTGGTGGGAGTGTTAGCAGTGATAGCATTAGCACTTGTGTTGTTGTTAGCATTGGGGCTAGCTGAGACACTAACAGGCGTGCTGATCTGCTGAGGGGAGCCTGCCCCACTCCCTCCAATAACCCCTCCAGTGGCAGCGAGGGAGCGGATGGTCTGGGGTCCGGGGGAATGTTGGGGAGGGGGGATGTCACTCTGGGAAGAAGAGGGGATGGGTCTCTGCTGCTTGGAACCACCATTCAACAAGGGAGGCACCTCCTGTACTGACAGCCTCTGAAAGAGAGAAATGGTATGACAGAGAGATGAGAAGAAACAATGGAATTTTGCTAAATGACTGAAAACCATCTGAATGCTGTCTAAATAACAGAATACCCTAATCTTATAATAACTTCACTTTATCTTCTGAAGAACATGTAATTCAGACATTTGTCTGTGAATTCCTACTAATGAACTGAAACCCCTTGCCCTCACCTGTTCTGGCTGTGCAGCGCCCAGCTTGGCATGTCGGAGGAGCTCAGCTATCCCAGATGCCCCAGAGCCCTGAGGGGCGGTGTGACGCAGCAGGTTGAGCGCCCGTTCAGGTAGTCTGGTTGGCTGGGAGCATGACTGTTGCCATGAGGACAGCTTCTGTGACAGGAGCTCTCTCACCTGGACACAGGGAGGAAGGAGAGGCAGGTTGGCATGAGGGTCAGGGACCGTGAGTGTGTGTGTGTGTGTGTGTGTGTGTGTGTGTGTGTGTGTGTGTACCTTGCAGTGGTAGTTGATGAGCAGCTTGGTGACTGAACACTGGCGGTCCACAAGGAAGCAGTATCGTCTCCTCTCCTCCGTCAGCGCCGAGCGGTAACCCACAGCAACCAGCGTGTCCAGCTCAGCCTGACGACGACTCATTAGCTCCACACACTGACAGAGGTTAGTAAACACACACATAAAAGCAAATGCAGCATAACAGAGAAAGGCTCTGGAGCAACGAACCGCCCTTGCTGTCTCTGCCTGGCCGGTTCCCCTCTCTCCACTGGGATTCTCTGCCTCTAACCCTATTACAGCGGCTGAGTCACTGGCTTACTGGTGCTCTTCCATGCCGTCCCTAGGAGGGGTGCGTCACTTGAGTGGGTTGAGTCACTGACGTGATCTTCCGGTCTGGGTTGGCGCCCCCCCCTTGGGTTGTGCCGTGGCGGAGATCTTTGTGGGCTATACTCGGCCTTGTCTCAGGATGGTAAGTTGGTGGTTGAAGATATCCCTCTAGTGGTGTGGGGGCTGTGCTTTGGCAAAATGGGTGGGGTTATATCCTTCCTGTTTGGCCCTGTCCGGGGCTATCATCGGATGGGGCCACAGTGTCTCCTGACCCCTCCTGTCTCAGCCTCCAGTATTTATGCTGCAGTAGTTTATGTGTCGGGGGGCTAGGGTCAGTTTGTTATATCTGGAGTACTTCTCCTTTCTTATCCGGTGTCCTGTGTGGATTTAAGTATGCTCTCTCTAATTCTCTCTTTCTTTCTCTCTCGGAGGACCTGAGCCCTAGGACCATGCCTCAGGACTACCTGGCATGATGACTCCTTGCTGTCCCCAGTCCACCTGGCCGTGCTGCTGCTCCAGTTTCAACTGTTCTGCCTGCGGCTATGGAATCCTGACCTGTTCACCAGACGTGCTACCTGTCCCAGACCTCCTGTTTTCAACTCTCTAGAGACAGCAGGAGAGGTAGAGATACCCTTAATGATCGGCTATGAAAAGCCAACTGACATTTAATCCTGAGGTGCTGACTTGCTGCACCCTCGACAACTACTGTGATTATTATTATTTGACCATGCTAGTCATTTATGAACATTTGAACATCTTGGCCATGTTCTGTTATAATCTCCACCCGGCAGAGCCAGAAGAGGACTGGCCACCCCTCATAGCCTGGCTCCTCTCTAGGTTTTGACCTTTCTAGGGAGTTTTTCCTAGCCATCGTGCTTCTACACCTGCATTGCTTGCTGTTTGGTGTTTTAGGCTGGGTTTCTGTACAGCACTTTGAGATATCAGCTGATGTACGAAGGACTATATAAATAAATTTGATTTGAACAGAGGCAGAGGAGTAGGAGATATGTGACCTTTATAATACACTGTAGGGAGAGAGGCTCATCGGAGGGACCAAAAGGAAGAGTGACATCATATCCTGTCTGCTGAGAAGCGATAAACTAAATCCTAATCACAAAATATTATCCTTCACCTTCCTTAACCTTTTCTTCCATTGTCCACCCCTTCTTATTTCCTGTTTTCTCATTCCAAAGATTTCTCCTCTTTCTCGTCCCTATCCCCCACTTTTACTTCAGTAAGGACTGGAAGCCAAATCAACTGAGCCAGATTGCTGTTTAATCTCATCCATACTTCCGCACACAGACTGTACATACACACACACAAACACTTGACTGTGCCTTGTAATGCTGAGTAAGATGATTTAGTCTGGTGGTGTTTCCAAGAAAAGCCCACAAATCTCAAGTGTCAACACACCACTGTAAGTGTTTCACCAATACACAAATGCATCGTTGAAACCTTACACTCAAAGCACTACTGACACAAAATGGTGTTGTTGGATGCTAGTTACCTGCATCTCCCTATCTCCGTACTTGTTGGGGTGGCGACTGCCCTGGCTCTTCCTGCGCAGCTTCTTGAGCTGTGATTGGCAGCACTCGATAGATTCTGACTTCGACTTGCGCTCACTCTGATATTTCTTCAACGTGGCCTGAGATCGAGAGAGAACGGGAGCGAGAAAACCCGATTGAGAGAGAGAGAGAGAGAGCAACAGATAGAAAAATAGTTAGTCAGAAAAGTGGTTGCGCTGTAGAGAGAAGGAAATATGTTAAAGGAAAATGCATAGATAAACTCACGGTAAGATATTTAATGTCCAACTCCAGCTTTTGCTCCAACTGGGACAGCAGCTCAGAATGGAACAGCTTCAACTGTAGATCATATTCCACCATCATTCATACAGCATCACAATAGTTAACAATCATATCACACACACACACACACACACACACACACACACACACACACACGGTAAACACTCACCACGTCCTCCAGTTGAACCTGAATCTGCCTGTGCACCTCGGCCATCTGGAATAACGTGTCTCCTGGAATCCCCAAGAAGACACAGGGATACAGAGAATACGTCATCAACACAGGATACAGAGGATACGTCATCAACACAGGGATACAGAGAATACGTCATCAACACAGGATACAGAGAATACGTCATCAACACAGGATACAGAGGATACGTCATCAACACAGGGATACAGAGAATACGTCATCAACACAGGGATACAGAGAATACGTCATCAACACAGGGATACAGAGAATACGTCATCAACACAGGGATACGTCATCAACACAGGGATACAGAGAATACGTCGTCAACACAGGGATACAGAGAATACTTTGTCAACACAGGGATACAGAGAATACGTCATCAACACAGGGATACAGAGAATACGTCATCAAGACAGGGATATGTTATCAACACAGGATACAGAGAATACGTCATCAACACAGGGATACAGAGAATACGTCATCAAGACAGGGATATGTCATCAACACAGGATACAGAGAATACGTCATCAACACAGGGATATGTCATCAACACAGAGATACAGAGAATACGTCCTCAACACAGGGATACAGAGAATACGTTATCAACACAGGGATACAGAGAATACGTCATCAACACAGAGATACAGAGAATACGTCATCAACACAGGGATACAGAGAATACGTCATCAACACAGAGATACAGAGAATACGTCATCAACACAGGGATACAGAGAATATGTCATCAACACAGGGATATGTCATCAACACAGGGATACAGAGAATACGTCCTCAACACAGGGATACAGAGAATACGTTATCAACACAGGGATGCAGAGAATACGTTATCAACACAGGGATACAGAGAATACGTCATCAACACAGGATACAGAGGATACGTCATCAACACAGGATACAGAGAATACGTCATCAACACAGGGATACAGAGAATACGTCATCAACACAGGGATATGTCATCAACACAGGGATACAGAGAATACGTCCTCAACACAGGGATACAGAGAATACGTTATCAACACAGGGATGCAGAGAATACGTTATCAACACAGGGATACAGAGAATACGTCATCAACACAGGGATACAGAGAATACGTCATCAAGACAGGGATATGTCATCAACACAGGATACAGAGAATACGTCATCAACACAGGGATACAGAGAATACGTCATCAAGACAGGGATATGTCATCAACACAGAGATACAGAGAATACGTCCTCAACACAGGGATACAGAGAATACGTTATCAACACAGGGATACAGAGAATACGTTATCAACACAGGGATACAGAGAATACGTTATCAACACAGGGATACAGGGAATACGTCATCAACACAGGGATACAGAGAATACGTCGTCAACACAGGGATACAGAGAATACGTCATCAACACAGAGATACAGAGAATACGTCATCAACACAGGGATACAGAGAATATGTCATCAACACAGGGATATGTCATCAACACAGGGATACAGAGAATACGTCATCAATACAGGATACAGAGAATACGTCATCAACACAGGATACAGAGAATACGTCATCAACACAGAGATACAGAGAATACGTCCTCAACACAGGGATACAGAGAATACGTCATCAATACAGGATACAGAGAATACGTCCTCAACACAGAGATACAGAGAATACGTCCTCAACACAGGGATACAGAGAATACGTTATCAACACAGGGATACAGGGAATACGTTATCAACACAGGGATACAGAGAATACGTCCTCAACACAGGGATATAGAGAATACGTCAACAACACAGGGATATGTCATCAACACAGGGATACAGAGAATACGTTATCAACACAGGGATACAGAGAATACGTCCTCAACACAGGGATACAGAGAATACGTCCTCAACACAGGGATACAGAGGATACGTCATCAACACAGGGATACAGAGAATACGTCATCAAGACAGGGATACAGAGGATACGTCATCAAGACAGGGATACAGAGGATACGTCATCAACACAGGGATATGTCATCAACACAGGGATACAGAGAATACGTCATCAAGACAGGGATATGTCATCAACACAGGGATACAGAGAATACGTCATCAAGACAGGGATATGTCATCAACACAGGGATACAGAGAATACGTCATCAACACAGGATACATTATCAACACAGGGATACAGAGAATATGTCATCAACACAGGATACAGAGAATACGTTATCAACACAGGATACAGATAATACGTTATCAACACAGGATACATTATCAACACAGGGATACAGAGAATACGTCCTCAACACAGGGATACAGAGAATACGTCCTCAACACAGGGATACAGAGAATACGTCATCAAGACAGGGATACAGAGAATACGTCATCAACACAGGATAGAGAATACGTCATCAACACAGGGATACAGAGAATACGTCATCAACACAGAGATACAGAGAATACGTCATCAACACAGGGATACAGAGAATACGTTATCAACACAGGGATGCCGAGAATACGTTATCAACACAGGGATACAGAGAATACGTCATCAACACAGGATACAGAGAATACGTCATCAACACAGGATACAGAGAATACGTCCTCAACACAGAGATACAGAGAATACGTCCTCAACACAGGGATACAGAGAATACGTCCTCAACACAGGGATACAGAGAATACGTCATCAACACAGGATACAGAGAATACGTCATCAACACAGGGATACAGAGAATACGTCATCAACACAGGGATACAGAGAATACGTCATCAACACAGGATACAGAGAATACGTCATCAACACAGGATACAGAGAATACGTCCTCAACACAGGGATACAGAGAATACGTCCTCAACACAGGGATACAGAGAATACGTCATCAACACAGGATACAGAGAATACGTCATCAACACAGGGATACAGAGAATACGTCCTCAACACAGGGATACAGGGATTACGTTATCAACACAGGGATACAGAGAATACGTCCTCAACACAGGGATACAGGGAATACGTTATCAACACAAGGATACAGAGAATACGTCCTCAACACAGGGATACAGAGAATACGTCATCAACACAGGGATACAGAGGATACGTCATCAACACAGGGATACAGAGAATACGTCATCAACACAGGATAGAGAATACGTCATCAACACAGGGATACAGAGAATACGTCATCAACACAGAGATAGAGAATACGTCATCAACACAGGGATACAGAGAATATGTCATCAACACAGGGATACAGAGAATACGTCCTCAACACAGGGATACAGAGAATACGTTATCAACACAGGGATGCCGAGAATACGTTATCAACACAGGGATACAGAGAATACGTCATCAACACAGGGATACAGAGAATACGTCGTCAACACAGGGATACAGAGAATACGTCATCAAGACAGGGATATGTCATCAACACAGGATACAGAGAATACGTCATCAACACAGGGATACAGAGAATACGTCATCAAGACAGGGATATGTCATCAACACAGGATACAGAGAATACGTCATCAACACAGGGATATGTCATCAACACAGAGATACAGAGAATACGTCCTCAACACAGGGATACAGAGAATACGTTATCAACACAGGGATACAGAGAATACGTTATCAACACAGGGATACAGGGAATACGTTATCAACACAGGGATACAGAGAATACGTCCTCAACACAGGGATACAGAGGATACGTCATCAACACAGGGATACAGAGAATACGTCATCAACACAGGGATACAGAGAATACGTCATCAACACAGGGATACAGAGGATACGTCATCAACACAGGGATACAGAGAATACGTCATCAACACAGGATAGAGAATACGTCATCAACACAGGGATACAGAGAATACGTCATCAACACAGAGATACAGAGAATACGTCATCAACACAGGGATACAGAGAATATGTCATCAACACAGGGATATGTCATCAACACAGGGATACAGAGAATACGTCCTCAACACAGGGATACAGAGAATACGTTATCAACACAGGGATACCGAGAATACGTTATCAACACAGGGATACAGAGAATACGTCATCAACACAGGATACAGAGAATACGTCATCAACACAGGATACAGAGAATACGTCATCAACACAGGGATACAGAGAATATGTCATCAACACAGAGATACAGAGAATACGTCCTCAACACAGGGATACAGAGAATACGTCATCAATACAGGGATACAGAGAATACGTCATCAACACAGGATAGAGAATACGTCATCAACACAGGGATACAGAGAATACGTCATCAACACAGAGATACAGAGAATACGTCATCAACACAGGGATACAGAGAATATGTCATCAACACAGGGATATGTCATCAACACAGGGATACAGAGAATACGTCCTCAACACAGGGATACAGAGAATACGTTATCAACACAGGGATACCGAGAATACGTTATCAACACAGGGATACAGAGAATACGTCATCAACACAGGATACAGAGAATACGTCATCAACACAGGATACAGAGAATACGTCATCAACACAGGGATACAGAGAATATGTCATCAACACAGAGATACAGAGAATACGTCCTCAACACAGGGATACAGAGAATACGTCATCAATACAGGATACAGAGAATACGTCATCAACACAGGATACAGAGAATACGTCATCAACACAGGGATATGTCATCAACACAGAGATACAGAGAATACGTCCTCAACACAGGGATACAGAGAATACGTCCTCAACACAGGGATACAGGAAATACGTCATCAACACAGGGATACAGAGAATACGTCCTCAACACAGGGATATAGAGAATACGTCAACAACACAGGGATATGTCATCAACACAGGGATACAGAGAATACGTTATCAACACAGGGATACAGAGAATACGTCCTCAACACAGGGATACAGAGAATACGTCATCAACACAGGGATACAGAGAATACGTCATCAAGACAGGGATACAGAGGATACGTCATCAAGACAGGGATACAGAGGATACGTCATCAACACAGGGATATGTCATCAACACAGGGATACAGAGAATACGTCATCAACACAGGGATACAGAGAATACGTCATCAAGACAGGGATATGTCATCAACACAGGGATACAGAGAATACGTCATCAAGACAGGGATATGTCATCAACACAGGGATACAGAGAATACGTCATCAAGACAGGGATATGTCATCAACACAGGGATACAGAGAATACGTCATCAACACAGGGATACAGAGAATACGTCCTCAACACAGGATACAGAGAATACGTCATCAAGACAGGGATATGTCATCAACACAGGGATACAGAGAATACGTCCTCAACACAGGGATACAGAGAATACGTCCTCAACACAGGATACAGAGAATACGTCATCAACACAGGATACATTATCAACACAGGATACAGATAATACGTTATCAACACAGGATACAGAGAATACGTCATCAACACAGGGATAGAGAGCGGGATAAAAGGGCTGGGAAAAAACACTTGTTGTGACTTCACGTTGTCTGTATGTGCAATATTGTGTCTGAGGTGTCGGATCAATAAAGTAGTATCTTATCTCACCTGGAGCTGTTAACTGACTGAATGATTGTATCTCTCAACTTCTCAGTCTATGATGTCAGCTGTGAATCTGCCAATGTGGTAAAGGCTGTGTGTGTCTCTCCCACAGCACAGTAGTTTGTGGTGTCTGGCATCTCTCCCTCCCTCCCCAACTGTTTGCAGCATTACAATGAGATCATGTGGTGTTGTTAATCTCTCAACAATCACCCCACTCTCTCCCTCTCCCTCAGTTCCCTCACGCTCGCTCTCACTCTCAGCTCCCTCCCTCACTCACTCCCTACTTTCTCTCGTTCCTCCATTCTCTAGCTCGCTTCTTCTCCCATAGTCCCTTAGTGTTTCTCACCCCACCCACCGGTCTCTCTCTCTCTGTCTCTCCCACCCAGTCACCCACCCAGTCAGTCACCCACCCAGTCAGTCACCCAGTCAGTCACCCACCCAGTCAGTCACCCACCCAGTCACTCACCCAGTTCTTTGGACCCTTGGCTGTCGCTGGCCAGTTCTCCCAGTTTGACCAGACCATCAAAGTATCCCTTGGCTGCTACCGTCACTCCTGAGAGGAAAACACCTTTCAGTGAGGGGCACCATGTAACAAAGACCCTCTAAATGGGCTTCAGGATTGGGCCTGGGTGGAATGCAGCTTCTATGCCAGACACCAGAGAGCAATCATTAAAATGTCCAAACAAACATGCCCTACCAACTTGCCCACCCAACGCCACTAGATATGCTATAGCACACATTATACAGTATACTCTGTGCACACCACTCTCTCTCACCTGTCAGGGCTTTCTCATAGTGTTTCCCCATGGTCACAAAGTTCTTCAGACTGGGGTTGAACTGGTCCAGAATCCCCTACAAAACACATGACAACAAGAGACAATATTCATGTCTCCTCTTCAACTTACCACTTAGTCACAGTCTGTGATCATTGCTGCTAGCAGACTGAGTTTCAACAAAGTGTTATGTAGGGCACTCGCCTGACTACATCTACAGACTCATTCATTGCTCTTGGAGGCAACAAACCTACACACACTGTACCTTATACACGTTTTCTGTCATCTTGTTGACCTCGTCTGAACGAGACATGGTGTTTCAGAATGTTTATGTATTGTAGTCTCCTCCCCTGTATCTGAGGGTATTAGGCTTTACAACAGCAGACTGAAGTCCCCTGGAAACACAAAGATGGAGAAAAACAAGTGTTGGCAGGTAGCCTAGCGGTTAAGCGTGTTGGGTCAGCAACCAAAAGGTTTCTGGTTCAAATCCCAGAACAGGCTAGGTGAAGAATCTGTTGATGTGCCCTTGAGCAAGGCACTTATCCATAGGAACAATTAGGGTTAAGAGTGTCTGTTAAATGACTGAAATGTACAATTAATTCAAGTATAAAGAACTTCTATGAGAGGTCTAACCAGACACCCAAGAGAGGTATTCAGGCTGAGGTGTTTGGAGGTGATCTGGGACTGTGTAAAATCTATTCCCAAGACTTCTAGCACTCCTATGCCGTGACCCAAGAGGAATAAACCACAGCCCACCAGTGGGTCCGGAGCCAGTCTTTGGGAACCCCAGCTGCTCCTCATCAAGAGGGTGACCTTCCAGAGCTAACGACTGGAAATGTTGACTTTATGTCCTGCTCCATTATCCGATATGGGTCAACATTTTTCATGTCATCTCTGTAGGATAACAAAGATGGGCTGTAAGGGGAAAAGCGGAGTTGAGCTCAACGACTTCAGCCATTTAATCCAGGGGGAATTCTGTCACCGAACAGCTTGGTCAGTTCAGCAACGGTTCTCTCTCTGTGGTCCAATGTTGATTCAGTGCCATGACACTTGTGCCTGGTGTTGGAAAAGTCCATTGTTCTTATCTGAGGGGTTATGACTGGTCTGAAACAAACTGATAGCAGAAACATTTGGGTTGCCCTAATGTAGGGTAGTGATAAAGTAATTGGTGGACTCAATCGCAACAGTTAAGAAGTGCTGTGTTATTCACATCCTTATGGAAGCAGGAAATACAACCTCAGGGCCTGGAATCAAAGGATGGTCTGACTGCTGTTTTAAGACACATTTTGGTAATGTTTTATGGGGGGGGCTACGTTTTTTTTAACTTCACAACTCAGACGCAGAAGTAATAACAGACGTCCAGATGTATCACAGATCACATGACCTAAGCAAAATACATGGTGTCTGCAGTGGTGGAGCACCTACTGGAAAAAACAGCATTTCTTACTCTAACAAATAATCCAATCAAAGTATTTGTCACATGCACAGGATACAGCACGTTTAAACGATACAGTGAAATGCTTACTTGCAAGCTACAGCACACTGAGTAACAGGCCATTCAAACTGTTCCACCATAAAGCCTAACTTATTACATGACACAATCAGAAGATTGGTAATATAGACCACTTCAGGCAATACTTGTGTCATGCTTATGACACTTCATTACATGGGTTGGTGGAAATAGAGTGGGCAGAATAGACATAGTTCTGATACAGTATTATAGAACGTCTCAGAAATAATTCTAGTCATTCAAGTTCTATTCTGTAAACCTACAGTACTCTAGCCATGATGAATGTACAGTGGCGCTCACACAAGCCTCTTCTCTCTAGTGTTACAGCATGGTGGTCCTCGTGTGGGACAACACACACACATCTGACCTCACTCTACACTAAGGCTCACACATGCTCCTTTCAGACAACATCCTGTGTGTGTGGCATTCTGCAGCATGTCATGCATTGGCTCACTTGTTGATGTCAGTGGATTGTCATTAGGCAGACAGACATGTGTTGGGTAACACTGACCGGCCAGGCTGCTGTTGAATAGACCTGACGACATCATTTGATTCCACAGATGTATGGGTTACAGCCCTGTACAGTACAACTGACCTCCTATGGACTTTTTGCATTGTTACCTATGTTCAAGGAGGCTCTGAGCTTGTTAAAGACGTCCTCTAGCAATTTGACGTTTTCCTGTTGAATATCCCAAGTATAAATACAGTAATGTACATACACTTGAGGGTCATTTTTGGGGAGAAAAAGTGTTTTTTTTAGACACTGCAAACGTCAAGGAGTTATTACCCTTACAGAATAAAACACGTGTAAAATCTTGATTTCAAGTGAAATTTCACATATGAAATCATGTGAAAATGTGTTTTTGGAACACTTCAAATGTGATCACGTTTTCACATGTATAGTTTCATGTTTTCACATATTGTTTTCCATGTTGTCACACGTTATCGCATTAACTTCCCAATTCACATGTGATCACGTGAAATTCATGTGGTTTTTCCTGTAAGGGTTGGTGTGAAGGTCTGAGGTGATGTCATTGGCCTCCCCCCTTGTTTGAGGAGCAATAGAGAACCAAAGAGGAAAGGCCCACACCCCACTTGTGTCATGTTATACCTGGACCACCTATTGAGATGTGCCTTTTGGTAAGTAAATCAGGTGTGTGAGGGGAAAAGGAGACTGGAGTAAGACTAATTGGGTAAGCAGAAGTGCACAAAGAACTGTTATCAATATCTAAAGAAATCCAATGAAGAATTTCCTTGATCAATATCCTATTGTTGACCGGGCAGAAACAAATTTTTTGGGGTGTCAGGTAGCCTAGTGGTTGGAGCATTGGGCCAGTAACTGAAAGAGTTGCTGGATCGAATCCCGAGCTGACAAGGTAAAAATCGGTCTTTCTGCCCCTGAACAAGGCAGTTATTAACCTATTGTTCCCTGGTAGGCTGTCATTGTAAATAAGAATTTGTTCTTATTAACTTGACTTGCCTAGTTAAATAAAGGTTAAATTAAAAACCCAGGACATCTTTCTAGCCAACTCAACACACTACCTCTGGTTCCCCATGAGAGCTGATCTACAATCAGTTATGCTTGTTATGTCCTGATGGTTAAGATTGGGGTTTGGTAAACTGACCGTTAATCTGCAGATTGAGGCACATTCTCAAGGTCCAATTTAAGTGGTTAATTAATTTCTTGTTATTCAAACCAGGTTGGTCAATTGGGAACCAATTTTCATGCACAATGACAACATAGCCAAATATAGAATTACACAGCAAAACTATAATCAATGTACTAAAACACAAATGACCTGAAACGGCTTTTGTAATATAGGTATTGAAATACAATTTTTACATTTTGTTGCCAAAGATGTTTCAGAAACAGCTACTAGGCCTACATAACGTCAACAACTGAAAACTGTTGACAAGCTCTGCATGAGTTTAAGTGATTACACTGGTATTGGCAACAATTTCAAGTGTGACAGAGATGTAGCATCATAGGTGAAAAATATCATAAACAAATGTCTGTGAAACAGGAACGTTATAAACAGATTGGAGGATTTGAGGTTGTGGTTATCACTTTGACTCATATTGGCATACATAACTAAAATACGAAACATCTTCTCTAAACCAAGTTAAACGATTTATCGAGATGTGAAAGTGGACGAAATGAGAGACATTACTCTCTCAGCAAATCAGTGTCACCAGTCTATAGCCCCATTCAGCAACACCTGTTGATCTCTAGGCCTACATATAAAACTCAGCGCAATTCATTCAAAGTTAGATAAGCAGCAAAATAGTTGATACAAAGTAGAATTGTACCTTTTCTGAGCTCATTGTTGGGAAAAAAAACAGATGACCGAAACGCCGTTTGCCTTTCGTCTTTTTTCCCTTTTCTTCTATTGCTTTCCCCTTCGTTAGTGGGGGGTTGTTTCACCCAGCAGTGCACTAACTCTCAATCTCCCCCCGCCTTCGCTCTCTCTCTCTCCCTTTTTTAATTATTACTCACACAAATCGGCGTCAGACTTTTGGTGCGGTTCTGTACCTCTACTCACTGTTGAGCCGATTAGCAACATGCCTTCACGCACCACCCCGGACAGAAAATTCACCGCGAATAAACCCCGACCGCTGCATCAAACTCCCTACCGTTAGAAGCCTCAGGTCTCTTCCGTTCTCTGTCTCTCTTTATCACTCTCCTTTTCTCTCACAATGTCCTCACTCCCGTTCACCCTCTCGCTCACTATCCCTCTCTTTCTCCCTCTCTCATTCACTCACTCACTCGGGCAGAATAACAATGAGCAAACGGGACCCGGGATGAATAGCCGTAGAGAGAATAATGACTTGAAACTTTTTAAAGCAAGGATGGCAGACCCCGCAGTCACGTATCATTGGCCTACATCCGCCACCCCCTTCTCACATTCCCTCCATTCATTCTCTTAAGTGGGCAGTAGCCCTTTGGTTTATTATTCACATAATATTAAATATGTTGCCTATAGCCTATTACTTTAAACATGTTTTAGGTGAGAGTGATAAATCAATAGGAGTAAAAAATATTTGGCTAAAACGTTATAACATTTTTAAAAATGTTTTTACAAAAACATGTAATACTTTTCAGGTTATTCATCTATTTGGTATGTCAAGGGGTTGAGCCAGGGTTGAAGATCGGTCTAAAGCAAAGGTTAGTGTTAGGGTTATGCCAAGATTATGGTTAGAGTTATGGTTACGCAAGGCTAGGGGAGGGATCCCATTTCCCTGTTGTGCTGCCCTCAGGAGGTAATTTCTTGAGTGAAATCCATGGTTTAAAAAAAAGTGAATCATTATGCCAAGATTAGGTTTATGATTATACCAAAATGGGTTATTATTAGGGTTAGTGTTAGGGTTGTGGTTGAGGCTAGGGTTAAACATATAGTATTGGGTCAGTTTAATTGGGTTGTAGTAGCTACCACTGACCAACAGATGGCAGTTGTGTGACGATAATCAGTGCAGTGCAACAAGCAGAACAGAAGCTGCTGATGAATTGGTCCATTTGGTAACTTCAGTGGGAATAGATGTGAAACTGGGTTTGTGGTTCTGTGTCATTAGGTCTAGCTCTATGGAGGTTTTGGCCTGCTAGTAAAGGTGGTTGATTGTCTGGTCTCGTGAGCCGGTGCCCTGGCACCTTGCATCTGAGCTGTAAAGCGGTTTGTCTCTGTTCACTTCCTCAGGCCTACTTTAAGACTGATTGACGCACAACATATTGACAAACGGCAGCACTACTGGCCTAATAAACACCAGAATAACTCATCTAGATCTCTCTTTCTCTCAAGGTCTCTCACAGTCTTTCTCTCTCTGTCCTTTTCTTGCTCTTTCTAACTCTGTCTGTTTCTTATTCAATTCAGTTCAAAGGGCTTTATTGGCATTGGAAACACATACTTACATTGCCAAAGCAAGTGAAATAGATAATAAACAAAAGTGAAATAAACAATATAAAACGAACAGTAAATATTACACTCACAAAGGTTCCAAAGGAATAGAAACATTTCAAATGTCATATTATGGCTATATATAGTACAGTGTTGTAAAGATCTGCAAATAGTTAAAGTACAAAAGGGAACATAAATAAACATAAATATGGGTTGTATTTACAATGGTGTTTGTTCTTCACTGGTTGCCCTTTTCTTGTGGCAACAGGTCACAAATCTCGCTGCTATGATGACACACTGTGGTATTTCACTCAATAGATATGGGAGTTTATCAAAATTGGATTTGCTTTTGAATTCTTTGTGGGTCTGAGTATGTCTCTCTCTCTATCTAGCTCTTACTAGCTTGTAATTATTAAGGCTCCCTCTGTCCCTCTCTCGGTCACATCCTGATCGCACACATCCGCTGCATCAGTGTCAGAAGGCTGACTTCTTTCTTGGAACTTGAAGGAAGTCTACCGTGTGTGGCGCTAGATGTGGGTCACCTAGAGCTGTTTTCCTGGACAATGTCCCAGTGTGTCAAATGTGCACCTAAGGCCAAACTCAGGTATCTTGGATAAAACAGTCAATTATTATAAAGCCACATTTAGAGGGGGGTCAATGTTCAAACCAAAGCAGGGGGACTCCACATGATTATTGCATTTCCATTCTGGGTTTCTTACGGTATGTTGTGTTTACATTCAACAGCAGCAAGGCATCACGTGATCAAATCAAATCAAATTTTATTTGTCACATACACATGGTTAGCAGATGTTAATGCGAGTGTAGCGAAATGCTTGTGCTTCTAGTTCCGACAGTGCAGTAATAACCAACAAGTAATCTAACTAACAATTCCAAAACTACTGTCTTATACACAGTGTAAGGGGATAAAGAATATGTACATAAGGATATATGAATGAGTGATGGTACAGAGCAGCATAGGCAAGATACAGTAGATGGTATCGAGTACAGTATATACATATGAGATGAGTATGTAAACAAAGTGGCATAGTTAAAGTGGCTAGTGATACATGTATTACATAAGGATGCAGTCGATGATATAGAGTACAGTATATACGTATGCATATGAGATGAATAATGTAGGGTAAGTAACATTATATAAGGTAGCATTGTTTAAAGTGGCTAGTGATATATTTACATCATTTCCCATCAATTCCCATTATTAAAGTGGCTGGAGTTGAGTCAGTGTCAGTGTCAGTGTGTTGGCAGCAGCCACTCAATGTTAGTGGTGGCTGTTTAACAGTCTGATGGCCTTGAGATAGAAGCTGTTTTTCAGTCTCTCGGTCCCAGCTTTGATGCACCTGTACTGACCTCGCCTTCTGGATGATAGCGGGGTGAACAGGCAGTGGCTCGGGTGGTTGATGTCCTTGATGATCTTTATGGCCTTCCTGTAACATCGGGTGGTGTAGGTGTCCTGGAGGGCAGGTAGTTTGCCCCCGGTGATGCGTTGTGCAGACCTCACTACCCTCTGGAGAGCCTTACGGTTGTGGGCGGAGCAGTTGCCGTACCAGGCGGTGATACAGCCCGCCAGGATGCTCTCGATTGTGCATCTGTAGAAGTTTGTGAGTGCTTTTGGTGACAAGCCGAATTTCTTCAGCCTCCTGAGGTTGAAGAGGCGCTGCTGCGCCTTCTTCACGATGCTGTCTGTGTGAGTGGACCAATTCAGTTTGTCTGTGATGTGTATGCCGAGGAACTTAAAACTTGCTACCCTCTCCACTACTGTTCCATCGATGTGGATAGGGGGTGTTCCCTCTGCTGTTTCCTGAAGTCCACAATCATCTCCTTAGTTTTGTTGACGTTGAGTGTGAGGTTATTTTCCTGACACCACACTCCGAGGGCCCTCACCTCCTCCCTGTAGGCCGTCTCGTCGTTGTTGGTAATCAAGCCTACCACTGTTGTGTCGTCCGCAAACTTGATGATTGAGTTGGAGGCGTGCGTGGCCACGCAGTCGTGGTTGAACAGGGAGTACAGGAGAGGGCTCAGAACGCACCCTTGTGGGGCCCCAGTGTTGAGGATCAGCGGGGAGGAGATGTTGTTGCCTACCCTCACCACCTGGGGGCGGCCCGTCAGGAAGTCCAGTACCCAGTTGCACAGGGCGGGGTCGAGACCCAGGGTCTCGAGCTTGATGACAAGCTTGGAGGGTACTATGGTGTTGAATGCCGAGCTGTAGTCGATGAACAGCATTCTCACATAGGTATTCCTCTTGTCCAGATGGGTTAGGGCAGTGTGCAGTGTGGTTGAGATTGCATCGTCTGTGGACCTATTTGGGCGGTAAGCAAATTGGAGTGGGTCTAGGGTGTCAGGTAGGGTGGAGGTGATATGGTCCTTGACTAGTCTCTCAAAGCACTTCATGATGACGGAAGTGAGTACTACGGGGCGGTAGTCGTTTAGCTCAGTTACCTTAGCTTTCTTGGTAACAGGAACAATGGTGGCCCTCTTGAAGCATGTGGGAACAGCAGACTGGTATAGGGATTGATTGAATATGTCCGTAAACACACCGGCCAGCTGGTCTGCGCATGCTCTGAGGGCGCGGCTGGGGATGCCGTCTGGGCCTGCAGCCTTGCGAGGGTTAACACGTTTAAATGTCTTACTCACCTCGGCTGCAGTGAAGGAGAGACCGCATGTTTTCGTTGCAGGCCGTGTCAGTGGCACTGTATTGTCCTCAAAGCGGGCAAAAAAGTTATTTAGTCTGCCTGGGAGCAAGACATCCTGGTCCGTGACTGGGCTGGATTTCTTCCTGTAGTCCGTGATTGACTGTAGACCCTGCCACATGCCTCTTGTGTCTGAGCCGTTGAATTGAGATTCTACTTTGTCTCTGTACTGACGCTTAGCTTGTTTGATAGCCTTGCGGAGGGAATAGCTGCACTGTTTGTATTCGGTTATGTTACCAGACACATTGCCCTGATTAAAAGCAGTGGTTCGCGCTTTCAGTTTCACGCGAATGCTGCCATCAATCCACGGTTTCTGGTTAGGGAATGTTTTAATCGTTGCTATGGGAACGACATCTTCAACGCACGTTCTAATGAATGTTGACGTCAGACAGGAGGACCAAGGGCACGGATGGTAAACACATGATTCTGCCAGTGTCTGTCGGTGCTGTTGAGTATCTTCGACTAAAATGTTAGACTCAACGTTCCTATTTGTTGATAATATTGGCGTCAGACTGCTGAAGGCACATGGACACATGGACAGCGATGGTTGCTGTTATCGTTTCCTTTAACTTCCTGGTGTTTACAGAACACTGGTGCTGTGAGATCAGATACCAGGGCCGGCTTAGAGAAGAAGTTGTAGCAGTGGTACTTCTGTCCTTGAGGTGTTCTTGTCTATTAATGTTCTGTATTATGTCATGTTTCATGTTTTGTGTGGACCCCAGGAAGAGTAGCTGCTGCTTTAGCAAGTGATCCTAATAAAAAATACTAAATACTCATTATATCACACAATCACCAGTATGTCTGACCCGGGGTGAGAGTTGTATCGAAGGACATGATCTAACAGTCTGTTATTATAAGGTGGAGGGTAAAGAAGACCAAAACAAACACAGGGCCAAATGTAGCACCTCAGACACTATAAATGCCACACAGGCCTCAGATTGTGAATTTGACTTACAGGTCAATGTCACCTACTGTCAAGATGCAGTAGATGGTATAGAGTACAGTATATACATATGAGGTGAGTAATGTAGGGTATGTAAATATTATATAAAGTGGCATTGTTTAAAGTGACTAGTGATACATTTATTACATCCAATTTTTAATTATTAAGTGGCTAGAGATTTGAGTCAGTATGTTGGCCGCAGCCACTCAATGTTAGTGATGGCTGTTTAACAGTCTGATGGCCTTGAGATAGAAGCTGTTTTTCAGTCTCTCGGTCCCAGCTTTGATACACCTATACTGACCTCGCCTTCTGGATGATAGCGGGGTGAACAGGCAGTGGCTCGGGTGGTTGTTGCCCTTGATGATCTTTTTGGCCTTCCTGTGACATCGGGTGGTGTAGGTGTCCTGGAGGGCAGGTAGTTTGC
This sequence comes from Oncorhynchus tshawytscha, assembly GCF_018296145.1. NCBI lineage: Eukaryota > Metazoa > Chordata > Actinopteri > Salmoniformes > Salmonidae > Oncorhynchus > Oncorhynchus tshawytscha. Next base: position 26,596,641 of record NC_056451.1, read on the forward strand.
CCCCGGTGATGCGTTGTGCAGACCTCACTATCCTCTGGAGACCTTTACGGTTGTGGGCGGAGCAGTTGCCGTACTAGGAGGTGATACAGCCCGACAGGATGCTCTCGGTTGTGCATCTGTAAAAGTTTGTGAATGTTTTTGGTGACAAGCCACATTTCTTCAGCCTCCTGAGGTTGAAGAGGCGCTGTTGCGTCTTCTTCACCACACTGTCTGTGTGGGTGGACCAATTCAGTTTGTCCGTGATGTGTACACTGAGGAACTTAAAACTTTCCACCTTCTCCACTACTGTCCCGTCGATGTGGATAGGGGAGTGCTCCCTCTGCTGTTTCCTGCAGTCCACAATCATCTCCTTTGTTTTGTTGACATTGAGTATCTGTAAGTATGTAACCAGGTATTCATCTCTCATTATGTAAGGAGATCAGAGTGACTTATCGCTTCACACTGGGACTGACTCATTGGGTTATATGTACGAAGTTCTATGACAGAATTCCACCAGGGATATTTTATGGCAGAATTGTCATGGTGTTCCATAATTCTCATGATGTTCTATGGCAGAATTGTCATGGTGTTCCATAATTCTCATGTTCTATGGCCGAATTCTCATGGTGTTCAAGAATTCTCATGATGTTCTTTGGCAGAATTGTCATGGTGTTCCATAATTCTCATGATGTTCTTTGGCAGAATTGTCATGGTGTTCCATAATTCTCATGATGTTCTATGGCCGAATTCTCATGGTGTTCAAGAATTCTCATGATGTTCTTTGGCAGAATTCTCATGGTGTTCAAGAATTCTCATGATGTTCTTTGGCAGAATTGTCATGGTGTTCCATAATTCTCACGATGTTCTATGGCCGAATTCTCATGGTGTTCAAGAATTCTCATGATGTTCTTTGGCAGAATTGTCATGGTGTTCAAGAATTCTCATGATGTTCTTTGGCAGAATTGTCATGGTGTTCCAGAATTGTCATGATGTTCTATGGCAGAAATGATATCATGTGCTTATAGGTGTGTGTGTGTCTCTCTCTTTTTCAGTTACAGTCCTCTGTGACAGTGCAGTGTCGTGTGTGTCTGTGTAACAGTGCAGTGTGTTTGTGTCTGTGTATGTCTTTGTCTGTCTGTGACAGTGCAGAGTGTGAGGTATTTCCTGAACAGTCACCCTGAGTGTGCCATGTGTTGGAGGATAACAAAAGCTAACCAGGTTGTTCACCACCTCTCAGAGAGGGATTCTGCTTCAATCTGCCTAATCTGATCAAATGGGATATGATTAAGTGTGAGCGCTGGCACGGTGCCTCAACGCCAGCTGGCCTGACCAGATGGCATCTTATATAGTAAGGCATCTACAGAATTCTACTTTCATGTGGATCAAACTCTGTAATTATTAGATACAATTCAACCTTGGTCTCTCTTGGAAATGTGAAATGTGAATTCAGTTTGATTAAAGCACCTCTCCAATTCTATGATTAATTATCATTATAGTTCAATTCTACTCCATTATGTATTCCAGTGAATGACAACAGTTGGGGCAGTCAGGAATTCAACATCATCATCAGTTAGAACTCTAATAAATGTTTACTTGTTGAAGACTAATCTCAGTCAACCCAGAGCTAAAATCTTGCGTAATTTGGTCAGATGCACAGTTTATGTTTAGTCTGTCCACAAGAGATTAGTTGAAGACCAAGAGTTTAACATGGCCAGGGTGCTAGTTGAGTGTATAGACTCTCGTATTTAACTCCAGTGCATTTGGAAAGTATTCAGAACCCTTGACATTTTCCACATTTTGTTACGTTACAGCCTTATTCTAAAACATATTAATAAAAACATTTCCCTCATCAATCTACACACAATACCATAGCAAAAAAATAAAAATTTACATAAGTATTATTTACATAAGTATTCAGATCCTTTACTATGAAACTCGAAATTGAGCTCAGGTGCATCCTGTTTCCATTGATTCTCCTTGAGATGTTTCTACAACTTGATTGGAGTCCATCTATGGTAAATGTAATTGATTGGACATGATTTGGATTTGGAATAGACATACCTGTCTATATAAGGGCTCACAGTTGACAGTGCATGTCAGAGCAAAAACCAAGCCATGAGGTTAAAGGAATTGTCCGTAGAGCTCCGAGACAGGATTGTGTCGAGGCACAGATCTGGGGAAGGGTACCAAAAAATGTCTGCAGCATTGAAGATCCCCAAGAACACAGTGGCCTCCATCATTCTTAAAATGTAAGAAGTTTGGATCCACCAAGACTCTTCCTAGAGCTGGTAGCCTGGCCAAACTAAGCAATCGAGTGAGAAGGGCCTTGGTCAGGGAGGTGACCAAGAACCTGATGGTCACTCTGAAAGAGCTCCAGAGTTCCTCTGTGGAGATGGGAGAACCTTTGAGAAGGACATCCTTCTCTGCAGCACTCCACCAATCAGGCCTTTATGGTAGAGTGGCCAGACAGAAGCTACTCCTCAATAAAAGGCACATGACAGCCCGCTTGGAGTTTGCCAAAAGTCACCTAAAGAACTCTCACACCATGAGAAACAAGATTCTCTGGTCTGATGAAACCAAGATTGAACTCTTTGGCCTGAATGCCAAGCGTCACGTCTGCAGGAAACCTGGCACCATCCCTACGGTGAAGCATGGTGGTGTCAGAATCATGCTGTGGGGATGTTTTACAGCGGCAGGGACTGGGAGACTAGTCCGGATCGAGGGAAAGATGAACGGAGCAAAGTACAGAGAGATCCTTGATGAAAACCTGCTCTATATATATATATATATATATATATATATATATATATATATATATATATACATATATTATATATATTGCTCCGTTCATCTTTCCCTCGATCCAGACTAGTCTCCCAGTCCCTGCCGCTGTAAAACATCCCCACAGCATGATTCCGACACCACCATGCTTCACCGTAGGGATGGTGCCAGGTTTCCTCCAGACGTGATGCTTGGCATTCAGGCCAAAGAGTTCAGTATATATATATATATATATGTTTTTATACACTACCGGTCAAAAGTTTTAGAACACCTACTCATTAAAGGGTTCTTCTTTGTTTTTACAATTTTATACATTGTAGAAAAACAGTGAAGACATCAAACTATGAAATAACACATATGGAATCATGTAGTAACCCCAAAAGTGTTAAACAAATCATGATTTAAAAAATCTTCAAATAGCCACCCTTTGCCTTGATGACAGCTTTGCACACTCTTGGCATTCTCTCAACAAGCTTCACCTGGAATGCTTTTCTAACAGTCTTGAAGGAGCTCCCACATATGCTGAGGCCAGGTCATCTGATGCAGCACTCCATAACTCTCCTTCTTTGTCAAATAGCCCTACATAACCTGGAGGTGTGTTGGGTCACTGTCCTGTTGAAAAACAAATGTAGTCCCACTGAGCCCAAACCAGATGGGATGGCATATCGCTGCAGAATGCTGTGGTAGCCATGCTGGTTAAGTGAGGAAGTGCTGCATCAGATGACCTGGCCTCCATAATCACCTAACCTCAACCCAATTGAGATGGTTTGGTATGAGTTGGACTGCAGAGTGAAGGAAAAGCAGCCAACAAGTGCTCAGCATATGTGGGAACTCCTTCAAGACTGTTGGAAAAGCATTCCAGGTGAATCTGGTTGAGAGAATGCCAAGAGTGTGCAAAGCTGTCATTAGGGCAAAGGGTGGCTACTTTGAAGTATCTCAGATCTAAAATACATTTTGATTTGTCAACCCTTTTTTGGTTACTACATGATTCCATATCTGTTATTTAATAGTTTTTATGTCTTCACTATTATTTTACAGTTTAGAAAATTGTAAAATGAAGAAAAACCCTTGTCCAAACTTTTGACTGGTACTGTAAGTAGTCATTTAAATTATTTTTACTTAAGTACTTTACACCACTGGATTTTATTTGGTTTGAGTGTATATCTGGCCTTTGCCTGAGTCTTGTTTGTGTGTGCTGAGCGTGTTCCTCTAATTGACCTGAATACGAGCAGCCATCTGTTGGTCTGAAGGCTCTGTGCTGGACAGGGCTGGGCTATAGGCTATAGGCTGCCAGTCAGACTGCCTGGAGTATACAGGCAGATTAATCAGGCCAATTATCCTGTTAAAATGTAGGTGAACCACCGCGTGTGGCAGTGAAGATAGTAGAGTGTATGTGTTAGTGTTTGTGGATGAGTACATGGTCAATTTCAAGGCTTGACAATCTGTAAAGTTGACAGTGGGAAATGAGAAATGCAGCAGGTGTCTTCTGAGCATAATGCAATGTATCACCAGTGTTGTTGGGGTTATTTCCATTTCAACTACAAAAGTTCACTAAATTAATCGTAATTCAATTCCTAAATTGAAAATCCATATTGATTAATTAAATGTAATTGCCTTTTCGATTAGTGGTATGAACTTTCCAGAGTTGACAGAATCTAAATGGAATTGATCCCAACCCTGCAGCATGTAGTATAGCCTACAGAGAAAGAGACTGGAAAGGTTGGGGTGAGCAGAGAGAGAGAGAGAGAGAGAGAGAGATGTGTTAACACACTCCCCTGGAGTAAATCTCCCAATCTGATCAGTGTATGTGGTGAGGTGGATTTACTAACTGACCAACAGAACAGAAGCAGGACACACAGGTTCTCAGGTAAGGACACTTTCTTTCTGTTCAACAATGTGTAGATTATGACCATTCACATTGGATTTATTGACTTTCATTCCAAGATGAATTAGATTATTTCAAGTTCAGTTTGATGTTAGATACAGGTGTATTTCTCTCCAAGGTGATGCTTTCTATCCATTACTACAAGCGTTTCTATGGGTCTCTGTCATTACATTCTGACTGACCGAGGGGTCATCTACAAACTTTGTAAACCTGTTTAGTGAAATTCAACTCAATTGATATTAATTTTACCCATTTATCAGATATACTCTGGTTGTGCTGTGTAGAGGCCAGGATTGGGGTCAATTGTTCTTCAATCTAGGAGGTGACTGGAATTTAAAAAATATTAAATCCTCAATTAGATTGTAATTGACAACCCATCCCTGGAAATTATATTGTCATGCTCCGGTGGTCTCCTTCTGGCTTTGGTAAACTCTACTTAATTGCAAACGTAGCCACCATATGAGCAGATATTAGGTTTTTGTTGGTCAGCCCTTTTCTAATTAGTGTTAAATGTGCCCGTCAGCTTTAAATGTATCAGTAATCACTGACTTCAATGCCCACTTTAACCATATGGTGCACGTAGGCCTACTATAAAGTAAAGCCCCCCCCACACACACACACACACACAAAGCAGAGGAAAACGTTCTTGTCTCTCGACTCTGTCAGCCTAATAGGTATTTGTAATTAGGTTAATTGGAAGATCTGTGAAAGATAATAAAGGTAGGGCTAAAAAGGCCAAAGAATTGAGATTGGGTGAAACAGGGTTGTGTGGCTCGACAATCTGGCTCTCCTCTAAGCCAGTGTTTCCCAAACTCGGTCCTGGGGCCGCCCCTGGGTACATGTTTTGGTTTTTGTCCTAGCACTACACAGCTGATTCAAGCCACAAACTCATCTTCAAGCGTATATTATATTAGATATTATCTCTCTTTCTCTTTATGGCCATATGAATGACTGTCAGTTGAACTCTGCAGTTGAATTGGGTCAAACAATATCTGGATTGGGAGCGACAGGTGGCCATCACGGTTTTAGCTGTCACCCCACGTGCCCACACATCTTTATTTACGGTACTGTAAAAATACATCCAATGGTGATTAGATTAGATGTGATTAGGAGTGTCTGATTGCTATGGTAGACCGTAACACCACAATAGATCATTGCCAACCTTTCCCCTTGCGAGGGAAGTGGTGTAGAAACTTTAGGGCTGGTCATAGAAATAAGAGCAGCAGATGCTTGAACTTGCATGACAAGGTGTGAGTGATCATCAAGAGATTTCTTAAGCAGCCAGTAAAAACAACATTTGAATTTCAGAACATACTCTATTCTTAATAATGTGAAGGCTTAGATGCTCACTTTATTTCTTACTGATTTACTTATTTTTTTGTGTTTTTGTTATGATGATCTGGTGTGTGTGCTATCTGTACTCTGTGATTTTGTTTTATTCCAGGCCAATCCCTTGATTAATCTCTCAAAAGCCAATGAATGCATCAACCCTGCAGATGGAATATTGCACTACAGTCAGGCACGTGCGTGTAAAAAAACAATGACTCTTTATTTCATTTAGTCTATTCTCTCTCTTGTAACTTCAAATGCAACGAATTGCCTATCGGTTTACAATGAGTACCGCCAGTAGTAGGTTAGTAGCACGTGTTGCCTCACGGTCAGGGACAGGGACAGGGACAGGGACAGGGGCGACTGCAGTTTGACTGTTTGTTAGCCGAACAAATTCAAATCAAGTAAAGACTAGCTTGTTTTGACAGCATAGCCTAGCTAACTAGCTGATCCATCTAGTCTACATCAGCAATTATCAGATACTATATAGACCACGGTAGTCATCAAAATCAAATCAAATTTATTTACAGTGCCTTGCGAAAGTATTCGGCCCCCTTGAACTTTGCGACCTTTTGCCACATTTCAGGCTTCAAACATAAAGATATAAAACTGTATTTTTTTGTGAAGAATCAACAACAAGTGGGACACAATCATGAAGTGGAACGACATTTATTGGATATTTCAAACTTTTTTAACAAATCAAAAACTGAAAAATTGGGCGTGCAAAATTATTCAGCCCCTTTACTTTCAGTGCAGCAAACTCTCTCCAGAAGTTCAGTGAGGATCTCTGAATGATCCAATGTTGACCTAAATGACTAATGATGATAAATACAATCCACCTGTGTGTAATCAAGTCTCCGTATAAATGCACCTGCACTGTGATAGTCTCAGAGGTCCGTTAAAAGCGCAGAGAGCATCATGAAGAACAAGGAACACACCAGGCAGGTCCGAGATACTGTTGTGAAGAAGTTTAAAGCCGGATTTGGATACAAAAAGATTTCCCAAGCTTTAAACATCCCAAGGAGCACTGTGCAAGCGATAATATTGAAATGGAAGGAGTATCAGACCACTGCAAATCTACCAAGACCTGGCCGTCCCTCTAAACTTTCAGCTCATACAAGGAGAAGACTGATCAGAGATGCAGCCAAGAGGCCCATGATCACTCTGGATGAACTGCAGAGATCTACAGCTGAGGTGGGAGACTCTGTCCATAGGACAACAATCAGTCGTATTTTGCACAAATCTGGCCTTTATGGAAGAGTGGCAAGAAGAAAGCCATTTCTTAAAGATATCCATAAAAAGTGTCGTTTAAAGTTTGCCACAAGCCACCTGGGAGACACACCAAACATGTGGAAGAAGGTGCTCTGGTCAGATGAAACCAAAATTGAACTTTTTGGCAACAATGCAAAACGTTATGTTTGGCGTAAAAGCAACACAGCTCATCACCCTGAACACACCACCCCCACTGTCAAACATGATCATGGTTTGGGCCTGCTTTTCTTCAGCAGGGACAGGGAAGATGGTTAAAATTGATGGGAAGATGGATGGAGCCAAATACAGGACCATTCTGGAAGAAAACCTGATGGAGTCTGCAAAAGACCTGGAGACTGGGACGGAGATTTGTCTTCCAACAAGACAATGATCCAAAACATAAAGCAAAATCTACAATGGAATGCTTCAAAAATAAACATATCCAGGTGTTAGAATGGCCAAGTCAAAGTCCAGACCTGAATCCAATCGAGAATCTGTGGAAAGAACTGAAAACTGCTGTTCACAAATGATCTCCATCCAACCTCACTGAGCTCGAGCTGTTTTGCAAGGAGGAATGGGAAAAAATGTCAGTCCCTCGATGTGCAAAACTGATAGAGACATACCCCAAGCGACTTACAGCTGTAATCGCAGCAAAAGGTGGCGCTACAAAGTATTAACTTAAGGGGGCTGAATAATTTTGCACGCCCAATTTTTCAGTTTTTGATTTGTTAAAAAAGTTTGAAATATCCAATAAATGTCGTTCCACTTCATGATTGTGCCCCACTTGTTGATGATTCTTCACAAAAAAATACAGTTTTATATCTTTATGTTTGAAGCCTGAAATGTGGCAAAAGGTCGCAAAGTTCAAGGGGGCCGAATACTTTCGCAAGGCACTGTATATAGCCCTTCGTACATCAGCTGATATCTCAAAGTGCTGTACAGAAACCCAGCCTAAAACCCCAAACAGCAAGCAATGCAGGTGTAGAAGCACGGTGGCTAGGAAAAACTCCCTAGAAAGGCCAAAACCTAGGAAGAAACCTAGAGAGGAACCAGGCTATGTGGGGTGGCCAGTCCTCTTCTGGCTGTGCCGGGTGGAGATTATAACAGAACATGGCCAAGATGTTCAAATGTTCATAAATGACCAGCATGGTCGAATAATAATAAGGCAGAACAGTTGAAACTGGAGCAGCAGCACAGTCAGGTGGAAGTTGAAACTGGAGCAGCAGCATGGCCAGGTGGACTGGGGACAGCAAGGAGTCATCATGTCAGGTAGTCCTGGGGCATGGTCCTAGGGCTCAGGTCAGTTGAAACTGGAACAGCAGCATGGCCAGGTGGACTGGGGACAGCAAGGAGTCATCATGTCAGGTAGTCCTGGGGCATGGTCCTAGGGCTCAGGTCCTCCGAGAGAGAGAAAGAAAGAGAGAAGGAGAGAATTAGAGAACGCACACTTAGATTCACACAGGACACCGAATAGGACAGGAGAAGTACTCCAGATATAACAAACTGACCCCAGCCCCCTGACACATAAACTACTGCAGCATAAATACTGGAGGCTGAGACAGGAGGTAGTGGTTCTAGCAAGATAATCAACTAACTTCCTTTCATCTTTGAGCTGGCTTAGTCTACAATGTATGATGAGTGAGTGTGTTGTGGTAGAAAAGTAAAGCCTATGTTAAAACAAATCATGCAGAATTTGGCTACAGGAGCAGTATAAAAATATAAATGGAATGACGGTCATTTTAGAAGGGGGCACCCTTTTTCTCACTTTGAGACCACTAAAGATCTGTGTACGGCCCTGCCTAGAGTACAGTACTGGCTTCCATACCTACAACTGCAGCCTTGTAGTCTTCCAAACAGCATCCACAGCAATAGAAGGGGAACTACCGGTCCCTGCTACTTCGTGTGCTGTCCTAGACCAAAAGTTACTCAGCTGCATTCTAAACCTCATACTTTTCTTGCAGGTGCTTTCCACAACAAACCTGGTTCTTCCACACCATAAAATAAGAAACTTTCAGAGGTATCAGACCACAGAGCTATTGGAAAATAGCTTTTCTGGGACATGCTGCTTTTAATTCAAGAGTTAAACTTACTCACATCAGACAGGTTGAAGTCTATTTATTCAACCTCAAACCATACTCAAAGAGTGCTGAAAATGGGACACAAGTGCACCTCTAAACCCTCGCCGTTTTTTCAAACACTCATCCTCTCCACCATCCTCCTCTTCATCTCCCCTACCGCTGCCATGCCAGGGCCTGACTATGGAGGCCACCCGCGGTTCATCTGCATTCCCGTCCCTGCTGATACCGACCCTGCCTGCTTCCCCTCTGGGGGGCCAGTCATGGGGCCTAGCGGGGCAGGGCACCACGGGCCTCCTGTAGGGCCCCCGAACAATAATGGCTGGTGGGGAATGACAGAGGAGGCTAAAACCAGTATTTTACACCTGAGAGAGAGCCTGGTGCAGCAGAAAGAGACCATCCTGGATATGAGAGAGACCATCAGGGAGCTAACCGCCAAGCTCACCCTGTGTGAGGGCTCTGGGCCAGGCATCGGGGGTCACAACGACCACCATGGACCTCCATCTCATCACGGAGGGGCTGTCAGCCAACTGCCTTACGCTGACAACAGTCACCATGGCAACCAGCAGGGTCACCATGGAAACAACAACCATGCCTTGGATGCAGCCGGACACTACCCTGGGAATGGGGAGCACCGGTCGGACAGTGGGCATAACAGGGGGCAGGATAAACACGCAACACCAGAGGATATGATATCATCAAAATCGCCGGAGGAACTGGGCAGGATGCTGCAGGCCCTTAAAGAGAGAATGGATAACCTGCAGGTGAGAGAGAGTTCCGTTTAGTACAGAAAAGAGATAATAGAGATAGTATGGGGTCATGAGTTAAGAGATAAAAGAATGACAGAGGGATGAGAGACAGATACTAAAATTAGGATTAAGGGATTACTTTAAATTGTTTTGGATAAAAGCATCTGCTAAATAGCAGATTACTATATTATAATGCGAGAGAGAGAGAGAAAGAGAGAGAGCGAGAGAAGAAGTGGGGTGTAATGTGTTTCCACGTGTCACTTCCTTGTCTTGTCTCAGGTCAGGTGATGCACATGCCATTGGATTGTTTGGTCAAATAAACAAATTAAGCTGAATAAGAGCTCGGGATATTTACATCTGTTAATCAGTTAATCACATGAAAGTACCACCCTGCCATGCGAGACAGAATTCTACATCTTGTTTTCTGGCATCAAAATCCTTTATTTGTAAAAACAATCCAGGAACACCATAGTCCCTTTCCTCTGCTACACTGCCAGCCCTGTCTGACTGTCTGGAGCAGAACCGTGGGGTTGGATGATCACCCTGTCTAAGTCAAAATGGTCACACTAGACAAGGTTATTGAGCACTGGCGGTTTAAATGGATTCTGCTTGAGTACGCTTGGTAGGGTTTGGTATGGTTGGGTGGCTTTGAGATGAGCAGGGCAGAGCTAGCTGGGTGAGTTTAAGATTGGTAGAGATAGTTAGGTTAGCTTGGTAGATGGGTAAAATTAGTGTAGCTGGATGGAGCTGGGCAGGGCAGATCATTCCTATCTGTTCTCTCTCTTGCTTTCTCTCGTAATTCAGGCTTTGTCGTCCAGGTTTGTGGCCTGATTATCAGGCTGTAAGTGGAGATCATGATAATTGACACTGATCTCAGATCTGTACCCTCTGCTGCCCGTGCCATCTGTCTATCATCACTGTCCCACAGAGAGACCACAAGTCAACGGTGTAAAAACAGTCAAATAGCAATACTTATCTCTCAATCTGTTTCTCAATCACAACCATAATAAAAAAAAAGAATGTACGTACTGTAGTCAACAGTAAATAAGGGTAGTGTTTGTGTCTCCCTCCCCAGCAGTCAAGGAACACCTCCACCACCTACTCCAGCTCTCTGAAGGAGCTCCTCCAGAGGAAGATCAGTGCTCTGGAGCAGCAGATGCACCACACCGCTGCTGCCCTTAGCAGCAGCCCCAATCACCATGATGACAGCGATCACCATGATGATGGGCACCATGAAGACCACGATGATGACGGGCATCACGACGACAGTCACCATGACAATCACCATGACAATGACGGGCATCACGACGACAGTCACCATGACGACCACCCCGATGATCACCATGACGATGGGCAACACGACAACGAGGCAGATAGCCATGGTTACCTGCAGAGAACGGGTTATCGCATACCAGGGCCCAGGGCTGGCCTGCACTCCAACAACAAACTGGACTCTCTACTGAATAACCTGCACCACACAGGTACCAACAGCAGGAAGAAGACCAAGACCCCTGATGCCTTCCAGATCGGCTTCCCCATGAGAACCAACTACATGTACGGGAAGGTGAAGATGACCCTCCTCCACGAGATCTTTGCCCTCACCCTGTGTCTGTGGATAAAGGGGGGCGCAGGCCCCGGGCTGGGAACCCCCTTCTCCTACTCTGTACCAGGACAGGCCAACGAACTGGTGCTGATTGAGTGGGGCAACAACCCCATGGAGCTGTTGGTGGATGACAAGGTGAGATGAGGAGAGAGAGCGTTGAGTAGAGAGTGGCCATGTCTGAATACCCATCCTAGTGTATTACATACCTAAACTGCATACTCATTTTGGTGTTTGGTCTAGTGGAATTCACTCGTCTTTTCATCTTTTCCAACATGTTTGACAACAGCTGATAATCAGAGAAATTGACGTGCTGTACCAAAATTAACGAATTGTGGGAGTCTATTTTGGAAATGTCAGTCTATTTATAAAACTATATATTTTTCTGCATACTATACTATTTACACTGAACAAAAATATAAACGCAACGTGTAAAGTGTTGGTCCCATGTTTCATGAGATGAAATAAAAGATACCCATACATTTTCCACTCACAAAAAGCTTATTTCTCTCAACTTTTGTGCAGAAATTTGTTTACATCCCTGTTAGTGAGAATCTTTCCTTTGCAAAGATCATTCATCCACCTGACAGGTGTAGCTTAACAAGAAGCTGATTAAACAGCATGATCATTACACAGGTGCACCTTGTGCTAGGGACAATACAAGGCCACTCTAAAATGTGCAGTTTTGTCACACAACACAATGCCACAGATGTCTCAAGTTTAGAGGGAGCATGCAATTGGCATGCTGACTGCAGGATAGTCCACCTGAGCTGTTGCCAGATAATTGAATGTTAATTTCTCTACCATAAGCCACCTCCAACATTGTTTTAAAGAATTTGGCAGTACCTCCAACCGGCCTCACAACCACAGACCACATGTATGGCATCGTGTGGGCGAGCAGTTTTCTGATGTCAACGTTGTGAACAGAGTGCCCCATGGTGGTGGGGTTATGGTATGGGCAGGCAGAAGCTACAGACAACAAACACAATTGCATTTTATTAATGGCAATTTGAATGCACAGAGATACCATGTTGAGATCCTGAGGCCCATTGTCGTGCCATTCATCCGCAGCCAAGGATCTGTACACAATTCCTGGTAGCTGAAAATGCTCCAGTTCTTCCATGGCCTGCATACTCAACAGACATGTCACCCATTGAGCATGTTTGGGATGCTCTGCATCGACGTTTACGACAGCGTGTTCCAGTTCCTGCCAATATTCAGCAACTTCGCACAGCCATTGAAGAGGAGAGGGACAACATTCCACAAGGCCACAATCAACTGTCTGATCAACTCTATGCGAAGGAGATGTCGCCCTGGATGAGGCAAATGGTGGTCACACCAGATACTGACTGGTTTTCTAATCCACACCCCTACCTTTTTTAAAGGTATCTGTGACCAACAGATGCATATCTGTATTCCCAGTTGTGAAATCCATAGATTAGGGTCTAATGAATTCATTTCAATTGACTGATTTCCTTACATAAACTGTAACTCAGTAAAATAATTAAAATTGTTGCATGTTGTGTTTATATTTTTGTTCAGTATAGTATGCTAGAACGGGTATTTGGAGATGGGCAGAGTGGATGCTATTTAACTCTCTTGGCTTTAACACTTCAGCTGTGAGGATAAAAGCCACGTAAGCCACGTCTCTGTAGCCAAAGGTTTAGCCCAGAAGGCCTGTTGGACTCAGTAGCTCAGAAGCTCAGTATATAATAACTAGGCTACACTGAAGAGCATTGTAACTCCGAAGGTTAACCGAATGGACTTTCTGACACCAGTGATCCGTCTTAATGGCGTGACGATGACGTCAGAGAGCAGCTTACTTAGACAGCAGGTGGAGAGAGTCTCAGCCAGAGTGTGAATTACACCATGGTTTTGTGGGTCTCTATCAATTTAAAAAAAAATGTATGTGACTAATATTAAAGACATCATTTAAGTAGTAAAAAATGTATTACCTTTTAATGTGGCATTAACACAATCAGTCATGATATTTTAATCTGATTGTCAAACAAATCACTTCAAAAAGTAGGCTACCTATGCGTGTTCATCCACTCCAAAATAATTCCTGCATCCAAACTGCATGTACAGTTGAAGTCAGAAGTTTCCATACACCTTAGACAAATGCATTTAAACTCAGTTTTTTCACAATTCCTGACATTTAATCCTCGTAAAAATTCCCTGTCTTAGGTCAGTTAGGATCACCACTTTATTTTAAGAATGTGAAATGTCAGAATAATAGTAGAGAATGATTTATTTCAGCTTTTATTTCTTTCATCAAATTCCCAGTGAGTCAGAAATGTACATACACTCAATTAGTATTTGGTAGCATTGCCTTTAAATTGTTTAACTTGGGTTAAACGTTTCGGGTAGCCTTCCATAAGCTTCCCACAATAACTTGGGTGAATTTTGGCCCATTCCTCCTGACAGAGCTGGTGTAACTGAGTCAGGTTTGTAGGCAGTACCTCCATGGGGTTACCTCCTTGCTCACACACGCTTTTTCAGTTCTGCCCACAAATTTTCTATAGGATTGAGGTCAGGGCTTTGTGATGGCCACTCCAATACCTTGACTTTGTTGTCCTTAAGCCATTTTGCCACAACTTTGGAAGTATGCTTGGGGTCATCTTCCATTTGGAAGACCCATTTGCGATCAAGCTTTAACTTCCTGACTGATGTCTTAAGATGTTGCTTCAATAATATATCCACATAATTTTCCTCCTCATGATGCCATCTATTTTGTGAAGTGCACCAGTCCCACCTGCAGCAAAGCACCCCCACACATGATGCTGCCACCCCCGTGTTTCACAGTTGGGATGGTGTCTTTGTCTTGCAAGCCTCCCTCTTTTTCCTCCAAGCATAATGATGGTCATCATGGCCAAACAGTTCTATTTTTGTTTCATCAGAACAGAGGACATTTCTCCAAAAATTACAATCTTTGTCCCCATGTGCAGTTGCAAACCATCATCTGGCTTTTTTATTGTGGTTTTGGAGCAGTGGCTTATTCCTTGCTGAGCGGCCTTTCAGGTTATGTCGATATAGGACTTTTACAGTTGATATAGATACTTTTGTACATGTTTCCTCCAGCATCTTCACACGGTCCTTTGCTGTTGTTCTGGGATTGATTTGCACTTTTCGCACCAAAGTACGTTCATCTCCAGGAGACAGAACGCGTCTCCTTCCTCAGCGGTATGACGGCTGCGCGGTCCCATTGTGTTTATACGTGTACTATTGTTTGTACAGATGAACATGGTACCTTCAGGCGTTTGGAAATTGCTTCCAAGGATGAACCAGACTTGTGGAGGTCTGCAATTTTCTTTCTGAGGTCGTGGCTGATTTCTTTTGATTTTCCCATGATGTCAAGCAAAGAGGCACTGAGTTTGAAGGCAGGCCTTGAAATACATCCACGGGTACACCTCCGATTGACTCAAATGATGTCAATTAGCCTATCAGAAGCTTCTAAAGCCATGACATTATTTTCTGGAATTTTCCAAGCTGTTTAAAGGCACAGTCAACTTAGTGTATGTAAACTTCTGATCCACTGGAATTGTGATACAGTGAATTATGTGAAAGTGAAATAATCTGTCTGTAAACAATTGTTAGAAAAAATATCTGTGCAAGAAGTAGATGTCCTAACCGACTTGACAATGTATGTAAATGTATGTAAACTTCCGACTTCAACTGTATACTCGCGCCACTTGATGAATGGAAATAGACATGTGTTACAAAACACCAAGAAGTGTGCCTATTGAAATTCAGCCATTGCCATTGATTAGGCCTACATTAATTGATGCTTCTTGCTGACAAATGGACCTTTTTTGTAGCCTGAAAAGTCTGGACACTTGATAAACAGGATGGTCTGGTCATCCTAACTCACAGTGAACTTACCAGACTAGGCTACAATGTGTAAGCCTATTACCATGAACTTCAAATAGATCTACCGGTAGACAGTTATGTCGTGTTTTATCTTTATTGCCGGTCACAAAAAAATAAAAAAGTAATGCTCCCTATACATTCAGTTGCTTTTACCATCCAGTAGGCTTACATCACTTCTGTTAGCCTACCTTTTACCTTCCAGTAGGCTTACATCACTTCTGTTAGCCTACCTTTTACCTTCCAGTAGACTTACATCACTTCTGTTAGCCTACCTTTTACCTTCCAGTAGACTTACATCACTTCTGTTAGCCTACCTTTTACCTTCCAGTAGACTTACATCACTTCTGTTAGCCTACCTTTTACCTTCCAGTAGGCTTACATCACTTCTGTTAGTGTTACGCCCCTGAGAACAGGGGAGAAATAATCACGAGAGTGATACGGTGTTGTATTCTCAATTCAACGTTTAGTGTAATCATTTCACAAAAGTAACACATTACAAAACAACAGAAAACCCATTATACAACTAACACAGCAAAATATCTTATTAACAACGTACATGTTCATTCACAATCGACATAAAATGGCAGCTACTCTCAGTATGATGCTATTCTTCACTTCAACCGAGCAGGGCTAATATTACTCTCTTCAAACTTAACTCTAACTTCCTCAAGACGTTACTAAGACACACCTTAAACACTCTTGACATGTTAGCGAGTTATAACATTTAAATTACTATTTTTATCATCAACAAAGTACCTGAGAACAGGGGAGAAATAATCACGAGAGTGATACGGTGTTGTATTCTCAATTCAACGTTTAGTGTAATGATTTTCCCCAGGAATATGGGTGAGAAGAGCAATCGATCTCCGGCTCATAGATTAAGAGCATTTCGTAGATGACAGATGAACACTTTTAGCACCACAAAATAAAATAATCAATATAACGTTTACACATTATATGTACCCTTTGACAGATTTGAACTTTAACACAATTATATGAAGATCAACTAATACTGAATGCATCTTCTTAACCTTAGATGTTTTAAGCATACTATGAACTTACTAATACTTTTTAATGTATTAGCCTTTAACCTGTTACATTTACCATCCAGTAGGCTTACATCACTTCTGTTAGCCTACCTTTTACCTTCCAGTAGGCTTACATCACTTCTGTTAGCCTACCATTTACCTTCCAGTAGGCTTACATCACTTCTGTTAGCCTACCTTTTACCTTCCAGTAGGCTTACATCACTTCTGTTAGCCTACCTTTTACCTTCCAGTAGGCTTACATCACTTCTGTTAGCCTACCTTTTACCTTCCAGTAGGCTTACATCACTTCTGTTAGCCTACCTTTTACCTTCCAGTAGGCTTACATCACTTCTGTTAGCCTACCCTCTCAGCAGAGGCAATTTTACACACAGAACCGGTAGCCTACATCCAATATAATACATGAGTTAAATAAATCAAAACAATCCACCCTTGTTCATGAGTTAGTCCATAGTTAATGAGTTAATGCTTGGAGTCTTCACAGATCGTGTGACATAAAACACTTCCTTTCTGTCCTTACATTGATGAAAATGATGACAGTGTTATTTATCATTATTAAGCATTTAACAATTGAATTAGAACATTGAACGTTAATCATTTATCCTCTTCTAACCAAAGAGTCACCTTGTAGGCCTACTGTCATTAACGTATAGCTACTTGTTGGATGGATTGGATGCACATTGGTGTCTATCTGGAGACTAGTTGTCTAGTGATAGTGTCTACCATCATCAGCTGATCCAGGAAAGAAAACAAATATTGATAGAAATAATAAAGCGAAATAAATGGTCTACTATATTTGGCCACGGATGGCACAGAGAAACCGAGGTAAAGACAGTTTCAAGTGGAATATTCAAGGAATATTTGCGCTTCCAAACCTCAATAGCTTTCAAACCACTTGAGCCACAGACTCCAAATAAGTATCATGATGTTGGAAAAATTGCGCACAACATTGCGCATGTCTTATTTTCATGATTTGGATATTAATTCGCTTTCCAAAGCTCATAAACGTGGAGATGTGAACAGCATTTTGTATTCCTAGTTGAATTAGTTAGGGTGCATAAACAAAGTACAAACTTTTTTCAGAATTCAGTGGCCCTACACATTGCACACCCTTTAGTTTGTCCATTTTCATCTCGCTCGATTTTACATAAATGTCTCAAACTTTCTCATTTCAATAGCTCCTTGGTCATGTGACCTACTGGACTCAAACAAGGTTCAGAATGTCCACTGACTACCCTTCCATTTTGCACACACTTTGGTTTGTCTGTTTTCATCTCACACGTTTTTACATTAATTTAGTAAACTTTTGAATTTCATTAGCTCCTTGGTCATGTGACCTACTGACCTCAAACAAGGTTCAGAATGTACACTCGGTGGGCCTACACATTGCACACCCTTTAGTTTGTAATTTTAATCTCACAAGATTTTGCATACATTTTTCAAACTTTCTAATTTGTTACCTACTGACCTCAAACTACTTTCAGAATGTCCATGGACTGGCGGAGACGGGCGCCGCAAGGCGTCCAGTGCGGTAACGCAACCAATCCCGGAGAAGCTGGCGGGAGCCCCGGGGAGAGTATTATTTTCTTTGTGAAGGGCAAGACGCCCTGGAATGGGATCGCCCCGAGAGATGGGCCCTGGAATGGGATCGACCCAAGAGATGGGCCCTGGAATGGGATCGCCCCGAGAGATGGGCCCTGGAATGGGATCGACCCAAGAGATGGGCCTGGAATGGGATCGCCCGAGAGATGGGCCCTGGAATGGGATCGACCCGAGAGATGGGCCCTGGAATGGGATCGACCCGAGAGATGGGCCCTGGAATGGGATCGCCCGAGAGATGGGCCCTGGAATGGGATCGCCCGAGAGATGGGCCCTGGAATGGGCCCGAGAGATGGGCCTGGAATGGGACCCGAGAGATGGGCCCTGGAATGGGATCGAGAGATGGGCCCTGGAAGAGATGGGCCCTGGAATGGGATCGACCCGAGAGATGGGCCCTGGAATGGGATCGACCCGAGAGATGGGCCCTGGAATGGGATCGACCCGAGAGATGGGCCCTGGAATGGGATCGACCCGAGAGATGGGCCCTGGAATGGGATCGACCCGAGAGATGGGCCCTGGAAAGCGTTGCGGTTCCGGCGGCGTCCAGTGAGCTCTCGCTGGCCCTTGAAAATCCGGGGGAGAGGGTGTAAATCTCGTGCCGGGCCGTACCCATATCAGTAGCAGGTCTCCAAGGTGGACAGCCTCTGGCATGTTAAAACAATGTAGGTAAGGGAAGTCGGCAAGTCAGATCCGTAACTTCGGGATAGGATTGGCTCTAAGGGCTGTGTCGGTCGGGCTGGGGTGTGAAGTGGGGCTCAAGCCGCGGCTGGGGGAGCAGTCGCTCCGTCGCCCTCCTCTCGCCACCGTTGTAAGTTCGTTATGCGGCCCATCTCTCAGTCTCTCGTGTGTGGTCTCGCAAGGGGCTGCGTGAGGGGCTTCATCGGGTGGTGTCTGTCGGCAGGCCAAAGGCGGACCTGTGGGGGATTGGGTCCGGCAGTTGGTGGCGACAACTCTGGACGCGTCCTGGGCCCTTCTCGCGGATCTCCCCAGCTACAGCGCTCGCCGGCCCTGTTTGCGCTGGGTCTCCGGCGGGTCGCATCAGCCATCGCCTAGCAGCTGACTTAGAACTGGTGCGGACCAGGGGAATCCGACTGTTTAATTAAAACAAAGCATTGCGAAGGCCCATGTTGACGTGATGTGATTTCTGTCCAGTGCTCAGAATGTCAAAGTGAAGAAATTCAATGAAGCACGAGTAAACGGCGGGAGTAACAATGACTCTCTTAAAGAGTCCTTAGCCTTAGTAAGGGAGATAACGAGGTAGCCTTCTAGCAGGGCTCTTCCAATCATGGAATATGGGGCTTTCGGTCAAGCATGAAAATGTGAGGGCGGTTCCACCAAACTCAATGATTTGCTGCGGGACTCTTGTAAACAAATTCTGACCTTGACAGGAAGCCAATCGGAGAATGACGGCTCGAACGCATCCCTGGCTTTGGCTGGGAGGGGGGAGTTATGTCCTGGGAGAAGGCTGATGAAAGTGTACTACTCTCATCAGTCTGATCACAGAGCGGCTATGGTGAAACATTTAAACACACGTCCCCCGTATACTTAGCTAACTGTAAACCGCAACGGTTTGAATCGAACGCTGGCTTCGGCTGGATATTCTGACACCAGTTTGAGGGTTGTAGGTCACATGACCAAGGAGCTATTGACATTTGAAAGTAAGAAATGTATGTAAAATCGTTTGACATGAGAATGGAAAAACAAAAGGGTGTGCAATATATTAGGCTTGTCAGTTGATATTCTGACAGCAGTTTGAGGGTTGTAGGTCACATGACCAGAGAGCTATTGAAATTTGGAACAATGGAAAACAGAACAATTCATTTAAAATCACTGAGATGAAAATGGATGAACTAATGGGTGTGCAATATATAAGGCTAGTGACTGGATGTTCTGAAAGTAGTTTAAGGGTTGTAGGTCACATGACCAAGGAGCTATTGAAATTAGAAACATTGACAAACATTGAAAATATATGTAAAATTGTGTGAGATGAAAATGGACAAACAAAAGGTTGTGCTACATATAAGGCTATTCGGTGGAAATTCTGAAAGTAGTTTGAGGGTTGTAGGTCATAAGACTAAGAGAAGCTATTGAAATTTGAATCTTTAAAATATTATTGGGAAATCTCATGAGATGCAAATGGACAAACAAAAGGGTGTGCAATGTGTAGGCCCACTGAGTGTACATTATGAACCTTGTTTGAGGTTAAAATAAATACATTAAAAGAAATCATTTTAAATAGTGTGAGATATAAACCGACAAAAAAAAGGTGTGTGCAATGTGTGTCTATGCCATGGAGTTAGCTACAACCCGTTCTGAAAGATTTAGGAGAAATGCTTAAAGAGCTATTGAAATTTGAAACATTTGATTTGTCACTGTGTTGATGGTCTCTAACGGCTATTGGTGGATGTAAGGAAAACGACAGGCAAATATCCATTGAATATCCAACATGAATCTGTTTTTACCTCGGTCACAGAGAACACCAGTACTCACACGCACCTGAAAAACAATGAATGAGCCTCTAAACAGCTGACTGACAAACGCCAACAATGATAAATCAACGGATAAATCTAATGCATTGGAATAAAGGCCATTTTTTTATCAAGGACGCATGGCAAACAAGGAAGTACAAAGGAAAATCTATGTGTAAAGGAACTTAGGCCGAAATTCAGCACTACTGAGTGGACAGTGCTGCCACATAAAAATAAATGGTTTAAACCATGACAGAGAGGTGGGGGTATTTGTTTCATTTGGAAACATTTATTTACATATTTACCACTGTAAAACATATTTACCACTACATTTTAAACAAACAGGAGAGTAGTTAATTTGCATAATTTAGAGACCCCCCCCAGTAATTCACAACCCTGGTCTCAGCCCTCATGAAAAAATACTACGGAGTTAAAACTACACAAGATCTACACAACCCTACTGGTTTTACTGTTTGATTGCTGTTGAGATGGGTAGTAAACCAGTAGTGATTAATGTAGTCATTTAAATAGTAAATGAGTGACAAATTGGGACCTTTCATCACTGGTGAACAATGCATATTTCCTATTTAAATCACTTCTGTGTAACTTCTGAACTTTTGGGTATTTACTACTTAAAACCTACACAATTCCTACATGTTCACTATTGAATTACTACACAAAGCCTACTGCTGTATGTCTACTCAATCCCTATTGAATTTCTACTGCCATTTGTGCATGTAGTGTCGCCACTGATCACTACTGAATTTCTCCTGATCCTTTTTCATTTCCTAAAATGTCATTTAAATGGCTAAACAACGACATGAAAATATTCATAAAACTTAAAGGAACTGGTGTCAGCATAAGAGCTAACTATGAAAGACAGGACGACGAAGGATGGGAGAGGATTACATTCAGGATGGGCAAAAACAGTAGCGACCTAACAACAGCCAACTACTTCCTGTCTTGTCTTTGGTGGTCACGAAAAGCCAGTGTTGTCTGCCTGTAGTGTGACCACTTATTTACTACCAACATCAAGTAGTAAAAACTCTACTTGATTACTATTGACAAGCCTGTGTAGTAAAGCTGTAGTGTTTTAACTACTTATTTACTACCAACATCAAGTCATCAAGTAGTACAAATCTTTACCTGTTTACTACTGGAAACACACAAGTTATCTCCTTGTGCTGTCAACTTGGTGGTACTCAATCCCTACTCTCCTCCCTTCCCCCCAGGCCGTGACTCTGCCCCTCTCTATCAGCGATGGAAAGTGGCACCATGTGTGTGTGACGTGGTCGACGAGGGACGGTGAGTGGGAGGCGTACCAGGACGGGGTGAAGAGGGGCTCTGGGGAGAACCTGTCCGCATGGCATCCCATCAAACCTGGAGGGGTCTTCATCCTCGGACAGGAACAGGTAATCTTCAAATTCTTTCAGTTGGTTATTGAGTGTCTACAAAAGGCTTCTGCATTACACAAGACAAAAAGTGCACACTAAGCCATTTACCCTGCGTCCTCACTCATTAACCCCTTGAGCAAGGCAGTTAACAGCAACAAACTGCTCCCAGGCAGCCCATCGCGCTTCTCTGATTCAGAGGGGTTGGGTTAAATGCGGAAGCCACATTTCAGTTGAATGCATTCAGTTGTGCAACTGACTAGGTATCCCCTTTCCCTTCCTTCCCTCCTTAGCCCATAATTTCACCTATTATTGACTGAGTCCCTTATCCTAGTATAGCCTCGCTTTATGTATCATGCCACAACTGTCTAGAACTCTAAGGCTATGTTTACACAGGCACACCAATTCTGATCTTTTTTTTTTTTACCACTAATTGGTCTTTTCAGCTATTTACAATAATTGGGCAATATAACAGAATTGGGCCACCAGTGTAAACAAAGCCCAAGCAGAGGGACTGTTGTGCACTCTCCCTTAACCAACCACAAAAGCAGTCACTTCGCTAGCATGGGCTTTCTCTCAGAAACAGTGATCGTGGTTGGGGTTAAGGTCAGAGTCATTACTGTGTAATGCTGGCCTCTGACCTGTGAACCCTGACCTTGTCTCATTTAGAGCAGCAGATAGGTTTTGTCATATAATGAAGGCAGACTACTACCTACTACTACACACCATACATACAACGCACAGGAGGTTGGGGAGGACAGGCTCATGGTAATGGCTGGAGCAGAATAGGTGGAATGGTATCAAGTACATCAAACACATGCCATTCCATTAGCTCCGTTCCGGACATTATTGTGAGCCGTTCTTCCTTCAGCAGCATCCTGTGATCCAAAGCTAGCCACAAACATACCCCATCATTTAGTTTAAATGCATTTATGGCTCCTTTCTTAAGTCCAAATCCTAACTTTAGAATGAGCCTAACATTACCTTGTCTCTCTCCTCCAGGACACTCTGGGAGGTCGTTTCGACGCCACGCAGGCGTTTATGGGGGACATCTCTGACCTCCAGATGTGGGCTAATGTCCTCACGGCCCATGACATCTACAGCCTGGCCTCCTGCAACAGCCACCTCAGCGGGGACGTCATCACCTGGTCCGAGAACGTGGTGGAGCTCCACGGAGGGGTCACCAAGTACCCCTTCGACCCCTGTCACTAAGGGCAACCAACTATTATGACATTATCAATGGATCCATATTACACACATACTTAAAAGTACTCCTATCGAAGAAGGATTTTTTTCCGATCCAGAGGGGGTATGAGATCACACGGGATAGAGAATCCACTCCACTTAATATTACCACCTGACTAAAACTATGCCTTCCTTTTAGTCCGAAAGACTGAAGAGCCCCATTCCCAGAGACTGTGTTATAACTATTATGTAATTAAAATGTTTTGATAATGAAATGGACTATATATACAGTGCCTTCAGAAAGTATTCACACCCCTTGACTTATTCCACATTTTGTTGTGTTACAGCCTGAATTCTAAATGTATTAAATTATAACAAACGTTCACCCATCTACACATAATACCCCATAATGACAAAGTGAAAACATGTTTTTACATGTATTGAAAATAAAATACAGAAATAACCATTTACACAAGTATTCACACCCCTGAGTTAATTCTTTGTAGAAGCAACTTTGGCAGTGATTACAGCTATGAGTCTTTCTGGGTAAGTCTCTAAGAGCTTTCCAGACCTGGATTGTGCAATAATTCTTCAAGCTCTGTCAAATTGGTTGTTGATCATAGACAACCATTTTCCGGTCTTACCATAGATTTTCAAGTAGACTTAAGTCAAAACCATAAATTGACCACTCAGGAACATTCCAATCTGCTTAGTAAGCAACTCCAGTGTAGATTTGGTCTTGTGTTTTAGGTTATTGTTCTGCTGAAATGTGAATTAATCTCTCAGTGTCTGTTGGAAAGCAGACTGAAACAAGTTTTCCTCTAGGATATTGCCTGTGCTTAGATCTATTCCATTTATTTTTAATCCTGAAAAACTCCCCAGTCCTTAACGATTACAAGCATACCCATAACATGATGCAGCCACCACTGTGCTTGAAAATATGGAGAGTGGTATTCAGTAATGTTCTGTATTGGATTTGCTCCAAACATAACACTTTATATTCAGGACAACAAGTTAATTGCTTTTATTACTTTAGTGCCTTGTTCCAAAGAGGATTCATGTTTTGGAATATTTTTATTCTGTACAGGCTTCCTTCTTTTCACTCTGTCAATTAGATTTGCATTGTGGTGTAACTACAATGTTGTTGATCCATCCTCAATTTTCTCCTGTCACAGCCAAATTCACTGCTTGACTGTGAGGGACCTTACAGATAAATGTTTGTGTCGGGAACAGAGATGAGGTAGTCATTCAAAAATAACGTTAAACACTTTTATTGCACACAAAGTCCATGCAACTTATGTGACTTGTTAAGCAAAATTGTACTCCTGAACTTATTTTAACGTGCCATAACAAAGGGGTTGACTATTTATTGACTTAAGACATTTCAGCTTTTCATTTTTTATTAATTTGACATTATTGGGTATTGTGTGTAGGCCAGTGACAAAACATCTAACTGTAATAAATGTTTTATTCAGGCTGTAACACAACAAATGTAGAATAAGTCAAGTGGTGTGAATACTTTCTGAAGGCTCTGTATATGTATCTATTTTTCTAGCTTCTATTTGACCCTTTATTAGTGTTACTAAAATGTTACTGCTGTTTTAATGTCACAACAAGGATAATATGATATATTGTCATATAGTTGATAAAGATCAATAGATATTGTTGTTACGGTACACAGCATCCTTATAGTGGGCCTGTATAATTGACTTTGAAAGTGGTTACATAAGTAGAAGGAGAGCATGAGGTTGACCAATGGATTCTCTTTGAAAGAAGATCCATTGAAACATACAGCTACTATACCAAAGAAAAGTTAGACTAATTCATTTGTTTAGTCTTTTTTATTTTTTTTTCCTGTTTTTTTTCCTACATTGAGTACATTTTCTTAGTTGTTACATCCATTTTTGGACTTATAAATTAATGACATATACCCATTGATTCTTGAAGAATATAACTTAGAAATGAATCATGAGCTTAGTTCAAATGTCATACCATATCAGAACCCGAAATATAAGCTTGTTTTACTCCAATATTTGTAAACAATGCAAATGTAAACTAACACTGTATAGCCTCCAAACATGGTTAAAACTGATAATGTTGATATCATGGGTGGTCAGTCTTTGCATCCACAGCTCTGTCTATGAATTTAAGAGTGGTTACATTTCTCCAGGCCCATATCTCAGCTTTATACCAAACCAGAGGTGGGGTGACCTCTTTGTTATGGTTTCAATTCAGGATTCTAGCTTTGTGTTATTGTTTTGATTTCAGAAAAATGTTTCAATGATTTACCTGACACATGAATTCCCAGCAAATAAACGTGCTTTATGAGTCTTTATATGTATACTGAACAAAAATATAAATGCAACATGCAACAATTTCAAAGATTTTACTGAGTTACAGTGTATATAAGGAAATCAGTCAATTGAAAGAAATTAATTACGCCCTAATCTATGGATTTCACATGACTGAGCAGGGGCGCAGCCATGGGTGGGCCTAGGAGGGCATAGGCCCACCCACTTGGGAGTCAGGTCCGCCCACTGGGGAGCCAAGCACAGCCAATCAGAATGAGTTTTTCCCCACAAAAATACTTTATTTCAGACAGAAATACTCCTCAGCCCTCAGCGACTTATGGTAGAGAAACTAACATTCAATTCTCTGGCAACAGCTCTGTTGGACATTCCTGCAGTCAGCATGCCAATTGCATGCTCCCTCAAAACTTGAGACATCTGTGGAATTGTGTTGTGACAAAACTGTACATTTTACAGTGACCTTTTATTGTCCCCAGCACAAGGTGCACCTGTGTAATGATCATGCTGTTTAATCCGTTTCCATCCACCTGCCACACCTGTCAGGTGGATGGATTATCTTGGCAAAGGGGAAATGCTCACTAACAGTGATGTAAAAAAATGTGTGTACAAAATTTGAGAGAAAAAGCTTTTTTGTGCATATTGAACATTTCTGGGATCTTTTATTTCAGCTCATGAAACATGGGACCAACACTTTACATGTTGAGTTCATATTTTTGTTCAGTACACATACAACACATTTTAAAGCTTGATTTAATGTATTATGAATCATGCTACGTACGGGAGTGAAAATGTAAGGGAGTTACCCCACATTTCTCTTTATCTCTCTTTTTAATGTAGGAGTCAGGTTTCACCCCTAGACCAAGAATCAGACAAGCAACAGATTTATGATTTTATTCACAATGCACTTTGTATTTAGCAGGTAAGAAAGTTCCACTGAAATTGAGTTCTTGTTATTTAGCGATATTGAACAAAAGTGTGTGTTCATTTGTACTACTTTACTTGTCAATGTATGTACCTTTTTATTTGAAATCGTGTTGTTGTTTGATGGCCAAATTTATAAAACATTTCTCAAATTCCTTTTTTATTCAAATGTTATAATTGGCTAATATAACATTTGCTGTAATAACATTGTGGCTTTGGAAATGTTTGATCTGGCTGTGTTTCTATCAGTAGACGTTGTCTGTGGATACTGCACACGTATCAGAAACGATTTGATACTATTTGTAAATAAAAACCTTGATGTTTCTGTTTGAATGTTTATTTACTAATCAATTTATGTTCTTGAATCCCATTCTAACCTCAGACTGCAATTGACGTCTTGTTTGACCTGTCTGCTTCCCTCACTGCTGATAGCCTGCTACTAACACCCAGCACACACAATCAATCTCTCAGCAACCCAATGTGGCCACACTACCCACAGGTCACCACACTAGAGATGGGGTGGTCTATACCAGTGGAGGGACCCCATTTTACCTTGTTATCCATGGTGGCATGCACGCACTCATAGCTCAGGTGTGAACTTAGACCACACATTTCAAATCAAAATCAAATCAAATGTATTTATATAGCCCTTCTTACGTCAGCTGATATCTCAAAGTGCTGTACAGAAACCCAGCCTAAAACCCCAAACAGCAAGCAATGTAGGTGTAGAAGCACGGTGGCTAGGAAAAACTCCCTAGAAAGGCCAAAACCTAAGAAGAAACCTAGAGAGGAACCAGGCTATGAGGGGTGGCCAGTCCTCTTCTGGCTGTGCCGGGTGAAGATTATAACAGAACATGGCCAAGATGTTCAAATGTTCATAAATGATCAGCACGGTCAAATAATAATCATCACTGTAGTTGTCGAGGGTGCAGCAAGTCAGCACCTCAGGATTAAATGTCAGTTGGCTTTTCATAGCCGATCAGTAAGGGTATCTCTGCCTCTCCTGCTGTCTCTAGAGAGTTGAAAACAGGAGGTCTGGGACAGGTAGCACGTCCGGTGAACAGGTCAGGGTTCCATAGCCGCAGGCAGAACAGTTGAAACTGGAGCAGCAGCATGGCCAGGTGGACTGGAGACAGTAAGGAGTCATCATGCCAGGTAGTCCTGAGGCATGGTCCTAGGGCTCAGGTCCTCCTCCGAGAGAAAGAAAGAGAGAATTAGAGAGAGCATACTTAAATTCACACAGGACACCGGATAAGACAGGAGAAGTACTCCAGATATAACAAACTGACCCTAGCCCCCCGACACATAAACTACTGCAGCATAAATACTGGAGGCTGAAGCATTTCATATACATTGTTTGTCTTCAGGAAGGCATTGAGTTGCTACGCAAAAGCTTTTTCAAAATGTTTTGAGAGGAATGGAAGATTCGATATAGGCCGATAGTTTTTTATATTTTCTGGGTCAAGGTTTGTCTTTTTCAAGAGAGGCTTTATTACTGCCACTTTTAGTGAGTTTGGTACACATCCAGTGGATAGAGAGCCGTTTATTATGTTCAACATAGGAGGGCCAAGCACAGGAAGCAGCTCTTTCAGTAGTTTAGATGGAATAGGGTCCAGTATACAGCTTGAAGGTTTAGAGGCCATGATTATTTTCATCATTGTGTCAAGAGATATAGTACTAAAACACTTGAGTGTCTCTCTTGA
Source organism: Oncorhynchus tshawytscha (assembly GCF_018296145.1). Lineage (NCBI taxonomy): Eukaryota > Metazoa > Chordata > Actinopteri > Salmoniformes > Salmonidae > Oncorhynchus > Oncorhynchus tshawytscha. The sequence goes on from NC_056451.1 coordinate 26,624,782, forward strand.
TCCTAGGTCCTGGCAGAGTTGTGCAGACTCAGGACAACTGAGCTTTGGAGGAATAAGCAGATTTAAAGAGTAGTCCGTAATTTGCTTTCTAATGATCATGATCTTTTCCTCAAAGAAGTTCATGAATTTAGTACTGCTGAAGTGAAAGACATCCTCTCTTGGGGAATGCTGCTTTTTATTTAGCTTTGCGACAGTATCAAAAAGATATTTTGGATTGTTCTTATTTTCCTCAATTAAGTTGGAAAAATAGGATGATCGAGCAGCAGTGAGGGCTCTTCGATACTGCACGGTACTGTCTTTCCAAGCTAGTCGGAAGACTTCCAGTTTGGTGTGGCGCCATTTACGTTCCAATTTTCTGGAAGCTTGCTTCAGAGCTTGGGTATTTTCTGTATACCAGGGAGCTTGTTTCTAATGACAAATGTTTTTGTTTTTTAGGGGTGCAACTGCATCTAGGGTATTGCGCAAGGTTAAATTGAGTTCCTCAGTTAGGTGGTTAACTGATTTTCTTTTCTTTTTTTTTGTCCTCTGCTGTCCTTGGGTAGGCAGAGCGAGTCTGGAAGGGCATCAAGGAATCTTTGTGTTGTTTGAGAATTTATAGCACGACTTTTGATGCTCCTTGGTTGGGGTCTGAGCAGATTATTTGTTGCGATTGCAAACGTAATAAAATGGTGGTGCGATTGTCCAGGATTATGAGGAAAAACATTAAGATCCACCACATTTATTCCATGGGACGAAACTAGGTCCAGAGTATGACTGTGACAGTGAGTAGGTCCAGGGACATGTTGGACAAAACCCACTGAGTCGATGATGCCTCCGAAAGCCTTTTGGAGTGGGTCTGTGGACTTTTCCATGTGAATATTAAAATCACCAAAAATGTAAATATGATCTGCTATGACTACAAGGTCCGATAGGAATTCAGGGAACTCAGTGAGGAACGCTGTATATGGCCCAAGAGGCCTGTAAACAGTAGCTATAAAAAGTGATTGAGTAGGCTGCATAGATTTCATGACTAGAAGCTCAAAAGACGAAAAAGTCTTTTTTTTTTGTAAATTGAAATTTTCTATCGTAAATGTTAGCAACACCTCCGCCTTTGCGGGATGCACGGGGGATATGGTCATTAGTGTAACCAGGAGGTGAGGCCTCATTTAACACAGTAAATTCATCAGGCTTAAGCCATGTTTCAGTCAGGCCAATCACATCAAGATTATGATCAGTGATTAGTTCATTGACTATAACTGCCTTTGAAGTGAGGGATCTAACATCAGGTAGCCCTATTTTGAGATGTGAGGTATCATGATCTCTTTCAATAATGGCAGGAATGGAGGTCTTTATCCTAGTGAGATTGCTAAGGCGAACACCGTGATGTTTAGTTTTGCCCAACCTCGGTCGAGGTACAGACACGGCCTCAATGGGGATAGCTGAGCTGACGACACTGTCTGTGCTAGTGGCAGACTCCACTAAGCTGGCAGGCTGGCTAACAGCCTGCTGCCTGGCCTGCACCCTATTTCATTGTGGAGCTAGAGGAGTTAGAGCCCTGTCTATGTTGGTAGATGAGATGAGAGCACCCCACGTTTAAGCCTGAAGATCTTGCTCCACCTAATGCAGGTGTCAAACTCATTCCAGACTGTCCCAGTCACTGATTCCTAAACGGTGGGTCAAGACCCAATTGGGCCATGCCCAGCTTGTCATGAGTCATGGCTGGATTTGGTCTGGGTTGTAAGGGTTGTCTATATTTTGGTGGGTCACACCATAGATTTAGATCAACCTCTCTTCATTAAATCTGTCCCATTACGACGTCTGTGAGAGCATGGACAGCGCAACTGAAGCCATCTCCATTTTGAAGCAGTCCATTTTCTTCTGCGAATTGGCAAACAAACTGAGTGTCCACACTGCCACCTGTACTGTGTTGTTAAAACAGATATAAAGCCAAGGTTGGCGATTTACTGTCACCTGCAGTTATGGAATGCTTGCTCACGAGTATAATTCATTGGCTGATCCCACGTGATTACCCAGATGGAATCATGTGATCCTTCCTTAACCCATAGAAAGTCCCACCCAGTTGACTACTTCAAAATGGTGAAAGTCTTCAATGGTGCCACCCATGCTAAAACGACCTTTAGGGCCCTAGAGTCATTCTCTATGGGTCACGCAAACACTTGGGCTATAAGTGGGTAACAATTAGGGTTGCAAAATTCCAGGAACTTTCAATAAATTCCTTGGTGTTCCATAAATCCTTGTTGGATTTCCTGCTTATTCTGGGAAATCTCCAACCGGAATCTCAGGAAAACCAGGGAATTTATTGAAAGTTCCCAGGATTTTGCAACCCTAGTCACAATGGAAAAAAGGTCTGGGTAATACTGTTCACTGTAATAAAAACATTTAGAATTTGATCTGCCGACATCTGTAAACTAAGTCTAATAATAATCACTCAAACACACAGGAGTATTGTCTCGGTTCACTTTTTATTGTTTCACAACAGCTGACTGGCACCCGTGTACCGTGGTTTTGTTTTTGCTACATATAGCACAGATGACCTATCCATCTCTACATTGCTGTAAAACAAAATAAATAATAAATCAAACACTATCCCAGGAAGTAGTGGTGGGGTCTGGGGGACAGAAGTAGTGATGTTGGGGTCTGGGGGACAGAAATATTCATTAGTGTCCTTTCTCACAAAAGTCTGTCTCTTTGTTGAGTTGGAACAGTGTGACATCCCAACTCCATTTTGGCAACTTTGCACTTCAAGAATACCCAGACAGGTCTACTGTGTTTCAGTGTCGTATAATGTACAGCAGCCCTGCCTGTAGGTTGGCTCACTGCTGTGTGTCTGTCACACCACACACTCAGAGAATAACTAGAGAAGACTAAGAGATCATTTTTGTTGTACCTAGACTTTCCTATGTAAACAACATTTAGAGAAAAACTTCTATAGTTGTCAGAGCTGGAAGTGATCAAAATATGGACTTGTGAAGCCTTCATCACAACCAGTGAGGATGATGCAGGACAGCCTGGCCACCACTGGAGGCTACTACAGATGCAGTTAGTATTGCCAATCTAAAAGTTACAGCTCTTTAAAGCCTGTATAATGCTTAAATATTGATAAAGTGCAGCAGACAATCCTAATTCTGCATTTTCCATTTTCAGTCTAATGAAATGTTAATCCAATGACAAATGAAATTATCTACGAGTCAATTCAGGCATAATGTATCCTTAACATTGTTATTCATTCAATACATTTGAATATTTCAGCGATGACATAATATTGAAAGATATATTAGTGCTCCATGTGTGTTGTCCTTTTCAATTCAATCACATTAAGAGGAATCTGATGCCTTTTCCTGGCTTGACTGATGATTCAACTTCAGAACCATCATTTCAGTTCTTATAATAGACAGGTCGTTTCAGACTTATCATAGGGTGATGTCCCAATAACCACCCATAGCTTGCTTTCCTTTTAGGTCCCAGATCTGACAGGATTGGATGGGCATCAGTATTATGAAGGACACCTAACCAGCCCTTTCACATACCCATGATGGTTATGGCTGAAAGAAAGCAATTACAGGCATCTGGGACACCTTTTTGTGCTTCAGTGAGCCTCATTCATTCAGGCTCTTAGAGGATAATAGAGGTTCCTTCAGGACAGTGCAACATTATCAACAGTACAGATAGAAATGGAATGTATAGAACTGACAGGATTCCCTGTTCCATACCACACAGAACCATGCCTTTTCTATACTAAACATTTCTATCCAAAATGTTTTGTGATGTCATCACTCCCCTGTCCTGAATATTCTAAATGTTCCAATTTGAGGTTGATTCTATTGTGTCAACAGGGAACACTAACAATCTTTCTCAAATGTACCCAACACTAACACAAGTCTGGTCCATCTGTGTGTATGAAGGATAACCCTCATCTCCACATGCAGTTCTACAGTAGCTCTTACAAAACAAAAGACGTAACAAACAAAAATAAACAATAAATTAAATCTATGTGTTGTAAACAATATTCTAACAAGTATTTACAAAAAAATGAAGTATACGTTGTAATAAGCTGCCGTTGTAACTTCTTAAAACCCACTGTAGCGTATTATAGAATTGGGTTTAACAGTTTACGTGTCTGTATGAGGGAGTTTATTAACAGTCTTGTGAAGGAAACGCCAGTGGTTATTGACAAGAGTCGTCGTCTTAAGTGTTCACTGCTCAATTGTTGCCGTATTGGTCAGTTTTTCTGGGAACATTTCCCGTAGATGGTTGATCATAACAAATTTAACATGAGAATGACATTTTTATGGACCAGTGTCATCTCCTTCACAGAGGCTACAGTATTAAAGTGGCACTTTGATAATGGTGATATAGACATGCTAACCTGGAGACAAGATGTTAGAGTAAAGCACAGCAGACAACTAGGGCTGCATCTTAACAGGTTAAAGTGGCTTCCTCAGCCACCGGGCATTCTGTCCTTCACACAGTGACCGGTTAGAACTGGACCGTTGCCCCAATGTTAGATCAGTTACAGATGGAGAGGAAGTCATTTTAGACTGATGAGTTGCAGCCTGTTTGTGATGGAAGGTTCAGTTGCCCTGCTTGCTATCCTGAATAAAATACACATTTATTTCACAGTTCACTTCTGAACTGCCTGTTTGTGCTGGCCAGTCTCTTAAACAGGATAGCAACAAATCCTCCTCACAAAGAAAGAGGGAAAAAAGTGAGGAATGGAATGAATCTAGGGAGGAAAGAAAGGCTTGTGTCCCATGTTGGAATGAGAGATGAAGAGGTGGAGGAGGGGATGAAGAGGAGAGGAAGAAGGGAATGTTCTACGGTTGTTCCTCATTCTTCTTTAACGATATGCGTTTCTTCCTGGCAGCCAGCATCTCATAGAAGGGGTCCACGCTGACTGCAGAGCTGGAGAGAGGGATGGAAGAAACAGAAAAGAAGAATGTTAGTCTGATATGCATTTCTAAATGTATCCATCCATACACCCTACTCTCCCTTCATGCCTGCCTGCCTCCCTCCCTACGTACTTGATGTGGTGGATCCATTCGTCTTTCTCCTCAGGTGTGGGGGCAGAAATGCGGTACACGTTGTGGTTCCCCTCCACCACTCTGCCGTCTGCCTCCGTCTTACAGGCCTTGATCAGCTGACCACGGTTGTTGGGGATGTACAGCTCAAAGCAGTTCTGGGAGGGAAGAGCGGGAGTCAGGAGAAATGGTGCAGTGATCATGTCCTATGTTGACATTCTAAATGTATTGATAACAAACTCACAGGTTTCCTGGGGTCTTCAACCTCCCGGATACTCAGGTTCTCTAGGGGAATGATACCTCTGGGCTCCTTATCCTGAACACACACATTATACACACTGTAGTACAGAACACTGATCCACGTTACAATGTTCTGTTACATAGCTCTTTACCGGATTACATTTCACATTGCTCTACAGTGGCACTTTGGCAGCTATAATGTTGACTTACTGTAGTATACTCAAAGTAGTAAAGGCAGTTGTCTGTGAGAATGAACCATCTTCTTTTCCAGGTCTTCACCCGTCCTCCTGAAATACGAACAGACCAATAGAGGCATGAGACAGGGTGGTATCTGGAGGTCAGCAGAATACCAACTGGACTGGAGAAACTCATTCCACTTGACTGCTCCACATACTGAAGTAAATATTCCATTACTACACAACACCTTCAGGATATTACAGTTATTCAGACAGCTTGTATAGCCTTATATGTCCAATGCCTTTGTATGCCAATTCATCTCACATGGTAATATGTGACGTCTAATGTCTGAGAAAAGGCATATGTGGACAATAACTTTTCTTCTATATGCCTGTTGGCCATTTTGGTTCCATAAGAATGATATTGTTTCTCATGTACCCATTCTCCCAGTACATACCTCCTGAGAAACAAGCGGCAGCAGCAGAGTGTGGAAATCACAGGGAGAAGCAGAGACAACAGGGACCAGAGGTTTTGGGGTCGGGAGGGAGAAGACGGCAGAGATATTAGTGACAAACAGATCACAGACCCCACCATGCGAGAGGAGACGGTTCAGACTGCCATGATGCAAGAGGGTGAGGTACTGAGGGAAGCTCCATGTAGAAGTTGCTCATAGACACATATCTAGGATCAGTTTACTGTGCCCCAATTCTAATCTTAACATAGTGGAGAAAACACAAACTGATCTTATATGAGAATCCAAGGGCAGCTCCCTCAGTATGGACAATTCTGTCTATTTACCCATCATGCAATGGCAGTCTTGAGATCATAATACATGGACGATGTTTTAGGCAACATTGCTGGACAACAAGTCTGGCAATATTGCCTCAGAACATTGGCGGTGTATCATTATCTTTAGTGTAAACTTGAGAGAAGGAAGCAGGCACATAACAGCACAAAGCCTTAGGAGAGAGAGCACACACGTTTACGCTCACTATCCAAAAACCCTGGAGCTGATCAGGACCGTTACAGACATTACAGAATGTTAATATGTTTTTAAGCCATCCAAATAATCCATATTTGGTTTTGAAACTACCTTGAGGTGATCGGCAGAGAGAAGCTGCAGTACCCCCTCCCACCACCCGGAGTCGCCACGGCCAACTCACCTAGTTTGAGGAGCCAGCCCTCTCTGTCAGGGTTGAAGAAGGTGTGTGTCAGGTCGTTCCCATCATCCTCAGGGATCTTGAAGGGCTCGTTCTTGATGCTGTCATAAAGATTCTATGGTAGACAGAGACATTCCAGAGGGGTTGGGTTAAATGCAAAAGACAGATTTCAGTTGAATGCATTCAGTTGTACAACTGATTAGGTATCCCCCCTTCCTTTCCATTGAGGAGAGACAAACAGCAGGGAGATTCACTATAACACACTGATATTTTATCTGAACTAGAGCTTCATTCTGAACCCCTCCAAACTGATGAAAAAAAGATGAACAATCACTCAGTCAACGACACCTCACTTCCACAGAAACTCCCCTAGCCCCTCCCCATAGCTCCTAGGTTCCCCTCCCTCACTCACTCTGAGCAGGTCCTCTGGCAGGTCTCCACCCTCATTGATGCCTCTGTTCATGGAGATGAAGCGGTCCAATCCAGGCTTGTCTCTCACGTTGGGGTTGTGGAGGCTGGTGTTCAGCATGATGATAGCAAACGACAGCACATAGCACGTATCTGAGGAGAGAGCGGAACCATAGGATGAGAAGTGGCTAGTAGACCTCTGTGTTGTAACAACGGTAAGTGTGTGTACCAGTGCTCTGGAAGACCCCAGGGTTGCAGTGACAGTATCTCTGGGCAAAGGCCTCCATCATCCTGTCAATCTTTTGAGCCTCGCCAGGCAGACGGAAACTCCACAGGAACTGCCTGCAGGGGTCACACAAAGGTCAGAGGTCAAAAGGTCAGAGAGCACTGGCTGCCATGGTAACAAAGACGCTGATGTAGTGTTTTTATCCTCTAGAATTTGAAATTGATGTACTGTTTTTTATTAAATGTCAGAGCTTATCATAGAGGACACCCCAGCTTACCTGAGAGCCTGGACCAGGTTGAGATCAGTGAACTCGTGAAGGTCAACAAACGCCTGCAGAACCTTGAGATTAAAGTCCTCCCTACAGGAGAGAAGAGGAACGTAGACTTCTGATGCTGTTCAGCCCAACAATAACAAAGACAATAGCAAGGTAGAGAGAGGGAATGGTTACCTCTCTCCTAGGTAGTCTCCTATAGCAGTCTTGTTGAGTCCCTCTCCTTTGTACAGGAACTGGGCAACATCCTCTTGAGTGTGTCTGAGCAACTCATTCTCCACCAGGAACACAATACCCTACACACACACACACACACAGACAGAGAGAGGGTAACTGCAATCAAAAGAGAGTAAACGCTCAAGAGATTGATAAGAAGACAGACAGTAAAAGAGAGGGGCTGGGAGGGGGGGGCTGGGTGTAGAGTGAAGATCAGATTTATGTATCCATTCCATGTCCCCTTTTCACCTTTTTGGGGTCCATGTTAAACTTCTTCCTTCCCATGGCCACATGCCTGTTCTTCTGTAGAGTTTTACTGCAGGGAGGAAAGACAAGGAGTGGATCTCATTCAACACAATACCTCTCCATCAATTATACATACAGTTAGAGGGTAATGGAGAGGACAAGGTTGGGAAGACAAACTAAAATAGCTCCTCTTAGAAATGCTATATTGACTGAAAACACAATCTCATTTTCAGCTATGAACCTGGGGAAGTTACCGGGGAGAGGAGAATAGTCGAAGAAGCCAATAGGAAGCTATATATTTTTACATAAACTTCAAAGTGAAATTGCCATAGATGCAATATTGAGTAAATGCAGAGGTAACCTGAATGCATAGGAAGTTATTTTGGGAAACACGGCTGTCACATGAACTCTCTCTAATCATCCCATTATAATTCAACTTCAGATACACCAGGGGGGAGGGACTGTGCTACTCACTGAATAATGGAACTGAAATATTCAGGGGACCATCTGTGTGTTTTTCTCACCTGCCCTCTGTGCTGGTCTCCAGTCCTTCCACCTCTATGATGGCCTCTCTGAGCTCGTCTCTGAGCCTCTGGATCTCCTGCAGCAGAGCTCCCTTCCTCCGACGGATGTCCTCCAGCTCAGAGCGCTCCTCTGGACTCAGGTCTACCGGGACTGTAGGGAAGGAGGGAGAAGAGGGGTGAGAGAATAAAGAGATGGATGGGGATAGAAAAAAAGGGAGCATGGAAATGAGAGACAATGGGAAAATGGTGGGGACAGAGGGAACCAGTTAAAATGGACCTGAAACATGACAGTATTCAAAGTCTGTTTGCTACTGTGCATTTCCAAGATGCTTTGAGTTTCTTACTGAAAACAATAAGAAGTTTGAGTAAAAGCTGTGTTTTCCAAAACACAAAACTAATCATATCCAATCCCATGTTCCAAACCATTGTTCAATTTCCTCTGCCTCTCCCCTCTCTATTCTTGCTTGTTTCTCCATTCACTGACCTGTACCTAATTCCTCCATTTTTCTTGTCTAGTCAAATGGAAACGTGTGGAAAATCAGGCGGTTGATGACGTGCGTCTCATTGCAGCCTTGATATACTGGAGCACTCAACCTTACAGCCTATTCATCGATAAAGAACAGTTCACAGAGCTCAGAAAACCAACTAGTATTGCACAGAAGTAGCCTATCCACACAGAACAGAAGTACTGTAGATAAGAGGAAAAACAAGTTTAAAATCAAATAAGACGAAAAACTGGCTTCAGGGCTTTCATTCCGAAACATTCCATGGAATCCTGACAATCTCTAATGTGACAGCAGGAGTGGTTAGACATGACAAATACTAGTTGGGGACAGAGATAAGAGATCTGCATAAAAAAATATGTTGTTTACTGTTGGCGCTGCATATGTGAACTATGCAGGACAATGTGAAAAAAAAACCGTATTCATTCCAAATGACACTTCTCTCTAGCTACTGTCAATCCTCAGATGTTTTCAACTAAAGTAACTAAATGGATTAGGCGTGTTATCAGTGCTGCACTGATTTTTGTAGCCTCTTCGCTCAGAGGATTTTTTTTCCTTCTCTAACACAGCACTCACTAACACACCTGTTTAGACTAATTATCAAGCCACGATCTAATTAGTTGTATCAGGTCAAAATCAAATTTAGGTCAGGTGTGTTGGTGCTGGAACAACGATGTGCAGCCCTCTGGGTCCCCAGCCTGGACTGGAGTTAAACAAATAGAGGCGACAGTATCGCTGCAAACGACCTCGGTAGAGTGACTAGCCACTACAGTGCCACGATCAGGTTAATGTGTTTAGGATGCTAAATGACATCTGCAAGTCAACAACCCCGTCCCTCCGAATGAGGTGAATAACTAACGAGCTAGCTAAGTTATTCAATGTTTTGATTCTTGGCGGACAGTGGGTAGGTTTAACGTGAAATAGTAACCAATACTGTAATGAATAACGTTAGCTAGCTATTTGGATGAGTGGTCAAACTACAAGAAGTAGTTAGCTACAACTAGTTACCCAGTAAGCCTAAAAAGAGTTAGCTAGCTTGCTAACTAGCGAGCTAACGTTAGCCAGTACTGTATTATTAGCTTACGTCGACTGCGGTTGTATGGGACTCTCGTATGAGAAACATTGTATAACAAACAAAGATGACAACCATGTAGTACATTATAATGCATACAACGTTAATATTGTTTAGTGACAACTGTGCTCTAATTGTGTAGTGAAATGCCTGCTGTTACAACTACCTGGCTAGCTGAGTGTGTTTATTATGAGCGAAGCGTTAGCGTAGCGATACTTACTGTAGTCCAGGTCATCCATTTTTGGCGCTTTGCTTTTAGGCATAAATATTTCAGAGTCGACTGTCATTCAATAAATGAAAAAGTAATGGATATATATGAAAATATATCCTCCAAATAAAAAGGAAATAAATAAATAAATAACCAGCCTTGCGTACCGAAACCTGGGGCACAGACAAAGGAGGTGGTGGTACAGGAAGTGACGCTAACTTTTTGTTATAAATAAACACGTCCTCACTTTCGACCATGTTTGTAAGGAACTTTTGAACCCAGAAAGAAGCCACACAACCAAAGACACTGATAACAAGGCATTTTCATCTGTGACACAAACATCTGAGGTTGTTTGGCCAATATAGTAGAACTTGGTTTCTTTCCCAATAACTGCCTGGAAAAGGGGTCACTGTATGTTTTTTATTAAAGGTTCCATGCAGCCGATTTTATCTCAATATCAAATTTAAATCAAATCCAATTCTATTGGTCACATACACATTTGTAGCAGATTTTATTGTGGGTGTAGCGAAATGCTTGTGTTCCTAGCTCCAACAGTGCAGTAGTATCTAACAATTCACAACAATACACTCAAATATTAAAGTAAAATAATGAAATTAAGAAATATATAAATATTTGATCGAGCAATGTTGGAGTGGCATTGACTAAATTACAGTAGAATAGAATACAGTATATACATATGAGATTAGTATATTAAGTGGTTTACTGTGATTATTTTAGATAATTTTAATTGAAAACAAACTAAAATAACTTTTTAGCAAAGAGTCATTTCACAAACAAGAATTTTGCTTGGACTGTCTGGGAGGGGTCTGAGTGGGGCAGAATAAAAAAAAACTTGCTGTTATTGGCAAAAAAGTTTGGAACTCTCTTTCTTATTGATCTTTGTTGTTAAGATTGAATGCTACTACACCGCTCGTCGGATGTGGTAGGACTTGAAAACTATTACGGACTACAAAGGTAAACCCAGACGCGAGCTGCCCAGTGACGCAAGACTACCAGACGAGCTAAATGCCTTTTATGCTCGCTTCGAGGCAAGCAACACTGAAGCAAGCACGAGAGCACCAGCTGTTCTGGACGACTGTATGATAACGCTCTCGATAGCCGATGTGAGCAAGTCCTTTAAACAGGTCAACATTCTCAAAGCCACGGGGCCAGACGGATTACTAGGACGTGTACTCATAGCATGCGCAGACCAACTGGCAAGTGTCTTCACTGACATTTTCAACCTCTCCCTGACCGAGTCTGTAATACCTACATGTTTCAAGCAGACCACCATGGTCCCTGTGCCCAGGAAGAGAAGGTAACCTGCCTAAATGATTACCAACCCATAGCACCCACATTAGTAGCCATGAAGTGTTTTAAAAGACTGGTCATAGCTCACATCAACAGCATCCTCCCGGATACCCAAGACCTACTCCAATTCGCATACCTCCCCAATTGCACTCCACAATGCCCTTTCCCACCTGGACAAAAGGAACACCTATTTGAGAATGCTGTTCATTGACTACAGCTCAGTGTTCAACACCATAGTGCCCACAAAGCTCATCACTAAGCTAAGGACCCTGGGACTAAACATCTCCCTCTGCCACACTGATCCTCAACACTGGGGCCCCTCAGGGGTGTGTACTTAGTCCCCTCCTGTACTCCCTGTTCACCCACGATTGCTTGGCCAAGCACGACTCCAACACCATCATTAAGTTTGCTGACGACACCACAGTGGTAAGCCTGATCACCGACAACGATGAGACACCCTATAAGGAGGTCAGAGACCTGGTAGTGTGGTGCCAGGACAACAACCTCTCCCTCAATGTGAGCAAGACAAAGGAGATGATCGTGGACTACAGGAAAAGGCGGGCCAAATAGGCCCCCATTAACATCGACGGAGCTGTAGTGGAGCGGGTCGAGAGTTTCAAGTTCCTTGGTGTCCACATCACCAACAAACTATCATGGTCCAAACACACCAAGACAGTTGTGAAGAGGGCACGACAACACCTTTTCCCTCTCACGAGACTGAAAAGATTTGGCATGGGGTCCCCAGATCCTCAAAAAGTTCTGACCCCCTACAATTGTTTTGTACACTGTTGCTACTCGCTGTTTATTATCTATGCATAGTCACTTCACCCTTCCCTACATGTACAAATTACCTCAACTAACCTGTACCCCCGCACATAGACTCTGTACCGGTACCCCCTGTATATAGCCTCGCTGTTGTTATTTTTTTTTTTATTACTTTAGTTTATTTGGCAAATATTTTCTTAATTCTTTCTTGAACTACTGTTGGTTAAGGGCTTGTAAGTAAGAATTTCATGGTAAGGTCTACACTTGTTGTATTCGGTGCATGTGACAAATAAAGTTCGATTTTGATTTGTCTATTAACTAATTTACCACATGGTGACGTCACCATGGAAAGGCCAAAGCTCCATCCCACCAAAACAGGCTGAATTGTTTTGCAGTATTTTCAAACAGCTTTCACTAAAAAGGCATTATCCACATTTTGACAGTATTATTCCAACTTCAGCGTAGAAATATATGTAAAACACCGAAAAATCTAGCTTTTGACTGCAGTCTTCCTTTAATGATTAGGTGAGGGACAATGTTCAGCACCTTATCATCACCGAGAAAAGGTCAGGAGAGGTGACCTCTCACAGGGCAGACCTGTAGATCACATGGGCAGCTACATGATTATGTAATGTACTCTGGAGTGTCAAATAACTCCTAATAGAATTTGGACCTAGGGAAAACATATGCCAGGTTTTTGCCTGACAAATGTCCAACACAAAAGGATGAGACATTGGTCTTTATAAAGACCCCCACCATGGATGAGTGTCAAGGAAGGGAAAATGCATCCTTTCTCCTCCCTTTCTTCAGGTGATCCAGAAATGATCGTATTGTGAGAAGGCAAGGTTCCCTGTCACGTGTTTGCAATCCAACCTTGTCAATTCAGTGATTACCTAAGGAAGGTAGCATTTCAATATATTTGATCAGGCTCTCTGAGATGCAACAAAGACAGACATATGAGTTTCTGGCTCGTTCAGGGATCAGATATCAAAATGAAGGAGAGCCTACTTCAAAGAAGAGAGGAAGGAGGGAGGCCATTGGAAGAGGAGGAGGAGCCATGGGGTGGCAATAACAAGACACTGTGGCAGGGGTAGATTAGTCAGAGGAGAGGGAGAGAGGGGGATGGAGGAAAAGGTTCTGAGGCATCAGCTTCCTTGTTTATCAGCGGACTGAGACTTATTAAATCAGCGGACAGGCACTAGGGCTAGACTTTGTTATTAAGTCACGTTTCAAACAATGGTCTTCCAGATAAATATGCTAAGAATGTTGTCGGAAATGTTATTTTTCCTCTGTTAAAGCAAATCAATGCCACGTGTACTAAACAGATACGCAGTCTTTCCATAAACAACAAAAACATGTTGGGTACTCCTGAGGGGTGGGGGTGGGTGGGGGGGGGGTCGATGCAAAGAAAATAACATTTTGTAGAGGTAGACAAGTTTACAAGATACATTTATTATTTTAAGGAAAAAACATTTTAAAAACAATATATAACTATATATAACTAACTGTACATTATATGTATATATTTTCATTTTAGTAATAATTACAAGTTTATTACAGGCCAATCCATCTATAGACAATACATCTTACTGGCATTAGCAAGGGGTCACACCTCGGGTTGCAAAATTCAGTTAACCAGGGAATTTATTGAAAGTTTTCCCGAAATCCCAGTTGTAGGACCCCGATCACAGACACTGAGCAGTACATCAGGTTTCAATTGTCACAGCGAGTCTCTTAAAATTGAGAGTGAATATTTTGTAATTATTTGTCATAATGCACAGACACCAGCCCAAGAACCACCATCCAGTCATGTGAAATGTTTTATCCTCAGGCCATAGAAGGAAGCTTGGTGTATATCCTGTCAATTTACTTTGCATGACCAGGGATGGACAGCTTTGGTCTAGGGACCAAGGCCCCGTTTGAAATGAAATATTTTCCTTAAAGTAATCACTGATAAACTAACTGATTAGCGACACTGCATCAGCAAGGATTATATCACATAGCCTTCACCTATCAAGTCTTGTCAGGGATTACTAAGAAGGAGTAAAGGTTAAATAAAAAAATTAAGGAAAGGCTGCATCTGAAAGTATTTGATCAGGGCCCAAAATTAGCAGACAAGAGAACACAGAGGCCTTGAATTACTCAGACATGACTAATCCATATCAAGCGGCAGGGGTACTGTGGACCAAACAGCCCCAAGCAGTCAAACATGGCATAACTGATTGATACATGCTCATGAGATTAAATTCCAGACATATTCAATTTGTTCCAGTCACAAATACATAAGAATCATGTTTTTGAGGTTAACAAAAACACCTGTTCAACATAGACATACTAGGTACAGTTGAAGTCGGAAGTTTACGTACACCTTAGCCAAATACATTTAAACTCAGATGTTCACAATTCCTGACATTGAATCCTAGTAAAAATTCCCTGGTTTTAGGTCAGTTAGGATCACCACTTTATTTTAAGAATGTGAAATGTCATAAAAATAGTAGAGAGAATTATTTATTTCAGCTTTTATTTCTTTCATCACATTCCCAATGGGTCAGAAGTTTACATACTCAATTAGTATTTGGTAGCATTGCCTTTAAATTTGGGAACTTGGGTCAAAACGTTTTGGGTAGCCTTCCACAAGCTTCCCACAATAAGTTGGGTGAATTTTGGCCCACTCCTCCTGACAGAGCTGCCACAACTTTTTTTGCCACAACTTTGGAAGTATGCTTGGGGTCATTGTCCACTTGGCAGGCCCATTTGTTGCTTCAATATATCCACATAATTTTCCATTCTCATGATGCCATCTATTTTGTGAAGTGCACCTGTCCCTCCTGCAGCAAAGCACACCCACAACATGATGCTGCCACCCCATGCTTCACGGTTGGGATGGTGTTCTTCGGCTTGCAAGCATCCCAAACCTCCCCTTTTAGGACTTGTTCTACTGTGGATATAGATACATTTGTACCGGTTTCCTCCAGCATCTTCACATGGTCCTTTGCTTCTGTTCTGGGATTGATTTGCACTTTTCCCACCTTCCTGAGCGGTATGATGGCTGCGTGGTCCAATAGTGTTTATAATTGCATAGTATTGTTTGTACAGATGAACGTGGTACTCCCAAGGATGAACCAGACTTGTGGAGGTCTACATTTTTTATTTATGAGGTCTTGGCTGATTTCTTTTGATTTTCCCATGCTGTCAAGAAAAGAGGCATTGAGTTTGAAGGTAGGACTTGAAATACATCCAAAGGTACACTTCCACTTGACTCAAATTATGTCAAGTAGCCTATCAGAAGCTTCTAAAGCCATGACATTATTTTCTGGAATTTTCAAAGCTGTTTAAAGGTACAGTCAACTTAATGTATGTAAACTTCTGACCCACTGGAATTATGATACAGTGAATTATAAGTGAAATAATATGTCTGTAAACAATTGTTGGAAAACTATAGTTTGTTAACAAGAAATTTGTGGAGTGGTTGAAAAACTAATTTTAATGACCCCAACCTAAGTGTATGTAAACTTCCGACTTCAACTGTATAGGCTACATCCCATTGAGAAATCCATTTCTGAAATGTAAGCTATGATTTGAGTTGGGGGGCACAGCCTCATCTGTGATTAGCTAAATCCTCAAAATGGTAATCCATCATTTACTGCGTTTATGTTGTCTAAGATTATAACTGTCTCCTATGGAAATGATCTGCTTGTCATGTGGTAAATAACACCAGCAAGACAAGAACATCTTGTTCCTTTCAACAGCAACATTTATCTAAGAGATAGAATACAATCGAGTGTTGATTTTCTGCAGCTGCATAACACTTCAGAATCTACTCACAATTATATCAATTCAAACGGACTACAACAGAGGTATGTAAAAAGGCAGTTTACACATGTGGAACTAGTGACTATTTGCTGAAAACAACCAGCATTCTGGGTCTTGGTGAGACTGAGGATTCCGTGACAACATACATGAAACTTGATCAAGCAACAGTCTCATGTTCACTCTGTGGCAACTTCATAATCTAGCATCATCATCATGCACCCTTTTTGCAAAGAAAAACAGGCAAATGCACTATACACCATGATGGCTACTGTTCAACAGTCCCATCTATCCTATTGTGGAATACCAGTGTAAAAGGACTCAATGAGATTTATATTTATTTCAGTGTTGATCTAACTTTACTGGTTTATTCAAGGAGTAATCATCTCCATGGGATTGCTAATAAAATTCATTTGTTCACAGATATTTCATACACACCAATACAAACTTAACACCACAGTATGCTCATCAGCTTTGCTTTGTTTTGTTTTTCCTGTAGTGGACGGTTCCTTCTGATATACCTGGATGGCAGAGGAGGCTGGTGGGAGGAGCTATAGGAGGACGGGCTCATGGCTGGAATGGAATAAATAGAACGGAGTCAAACATGTGGTTTTGTATGGGTTTCATACCATTCCATTAATTCTATTCCAGTCTTTACAATGAGCCCGTCCTCCTATAGCTCCTCCCACCAGCCTCTGGTGAATGGAGATTTGTGGAGTCGCAGGTTTAGGCTTCTTATATAAGCCCGAAAGGGCAAAGTCACAGGTGTTGTACTTTAAGGCATTACAGGGAAGGACAGAGGTTCCAATACGGAAGGGGATCTACATTTGCATGAGGGTGTGGCTCCCTCTGAAATAGTTCTAGAACTAGAACTGTTCTAGGACAGCTTTGATAGAGAACAAAGACATCTGAAATGTGCATCTCTGCATGCCATTTGTGCATACTAGAATGTATACACTATACACATGCACCGAATACACACTCCCCCATAAACATTCAACTTGTCCCCCCTCCCCCCCTATTTTGTTCCCATGGCTATGCAGGTACAGGCTTCTCAGGATAAACGGAGTGTAATCCAACAGCTGTGCAACAAAGCTCGTTTTCATCCGTTTTTAAAATCCTCTATTAATCCCTCGGCTTGCGTCCTGCACCGCCGCTCTGCTCAGCAGGTGATCCCTTCCTTTAAACACCAGAAATTATTTTGGCTATTTTCAGTCTCTGAGGCTTTTTTCTCCTCATTCTCTGTGAACATAGATGGCAACAGAGATTATATAATTGGAGAGAGCGCCGTATCAGCTGATCTGGTCAGCCAACCCCTTGTCAGAATCGGGTGATCTTCACTCCAGAGTCGCCGACAATGAGCCGGGACATAGAGGGATGGACCTGAGGGAGACAAACCGATAGAGTGATTAGTATAATACTTTAGAGAAGGGAACTAAAGATAGGTATTGTAAGTGTATAATGTGGTTATTAATATACCAGAGAAAAGTCTAACAGCTTTTGTTGCACTGAAGTGATAGGCCATCATCAAGGGTTTAATATAATACAGGCAGAATACAGAGGGTAACATCGTACCAAAGACAATACACCAGTTCAGTACTATAGATGTGGAGTGGATTTACATGCACTTACGAGCTGGGATTGTTAGTGAAAATATTTATTTTTAAAAAAGCTTTCGAAATCAGTTTTAAAATCTTAGCAACTGCTTTTATCTTCCAGTGTACATACACTTTACACACTCCCTCCAGCCCTCCCCACTCCACTTTCTCCCACTCCATCGCTCTCTCTACCTGTGCCTGCAGCGGGCCGTATGGCACCAGTTCCCCGTCCACAGTGAGTGTTCCTCGTGGGGAGAGGGGCTGCAGCCTGAAGGCCCTGGCTGGGACGTGGCTTACATAGGGGGAGCTGAGAGACAGGTGTGCCCCCCTCTCCATGGCCAGGAACAGACGAAGCAGGGTGGCTCTGGAGATCCCTGCCCGCACAAATGTCAGGTGGATCAGCCCATCGTCAAACCTGGCTTGGGGGGCAGCGTGGAGGTCTGCCCCGAGATGGGACTGGTAGATGGCCAGCACAAGCACAAAGTCCCCCTCGATGGTCACCCAGTCCCGGGTCGGCAGGGCCTGGTCTAAGGGGGGCAGGAGGTCATCCCTGGGAGGGTTGAACGGGAGTGAGACGGGGGGGCGGTTCTTGAGGGGTCCGGCAGGCTCTGCAATGTCAAAGGTAAAGGAGGGGGACTGGAGAGACGGGGAGGTGGAGTTGGGGGTGTTGGGGCGCGGAACAAGGTAGGAGGAGGAGTGGGGGAGGCACAGGACGGGGAGGAAGGGGGCGTGGGAGAGAGGGAGAGGGACAGGGAGGGGAGTTTAGGGGTAGGGAGTTGGAGTGGGGGTGGTGGAGGAGGGATAGGGGTCTGGGGCGGGATGTGTTCTGGTCCAGAGATTTGGGCTTGAAGGAGAAAGGAGAGTGTCTGAAGGGAGAGGATATGGTGAGGGCTCTCTCCCGGGCGATGTCCAGTGGGTAAGCTTCTTTCTGGAAGTATGTTTCGTTCAGATCCATCTCTTCTGCCCTGTACGAGGCTCCAGACATGGGGTCAGCCTCCTGGCTGAGGGGCTGGCTAAAGAAGGCGTTAGCTATCTGGCTGGAAGGGGCAGAGTTCTTCCTTAGAGCCAGCCTGGTCTGCTGGAGGTTGTCAGGGTACGAGTAATACCCCTCTGGGTCCTCGTTGGCCTCTCGCCCCATGTCCCCCCCGTACCCCTCTCCAACCTCCTTCGCTTCCATCACTCCATCCATTGAGCCGCTGCTACCTTCCCCATTCCTCACTCTCTCCTCTATATCCTCTATCACCCCTGAGTCCTGCTCCATCGTTCCGTTTTCTCTTTCCTCATCTGGCCTTTCTTCCATGTTCCCCGTCATCTCATCCTCCCTTCCCATCCTGCAATCTTCCCTTTCATTCGACTCTGAACTCGTCCCAGATCTCTCCGAACTTGTCCCTGACCTCCCCGCCTCACCCTCCATCTCTCTCTCTCTATCTTCTGCCAAGCTACTCGCCCTGACCACCCCCGTTCCCCCTCCCCTGGCCCTCTCCCTCCTCCTCTCCCTCTCTCTCTGCCTCTCCATCTCTCTCTCCCTCTCCCTCTCCGTGTCTACCCTCCTCAGACTCCTCTGTTCGCTGAGGCCCATGTCAGAGCTGGTGCGTTGGATGGGGGTGTGGCAGAAGCCCTCCAGGCCCTCAGTGATGCTGCGGGACAGGGGTCTGCGCAGGGGCGGAGGGATGGCGTCTGGGGATGTGGCGACTATGGAGGGGGGCAGGTAGGACAGACGGCCCTTATAGGAGCGCAGGGAGGCCAGGCGGACCAGAGTGCCCAGGGTGAACCGTGCCGACCCCAGACCCCGGTACCTGCAACATCACACCATTACAGCATTTAGTTACCAGGGCAACAACAGAGAACATAACACAATACTTATTAATTAGGAATAAGAGTGATTAAGGAGGTACAGTGAAAGATTGCATGTACTTAATTTAAGGATGAGTGACCAAAGGCAAGCGCCCTGTCCCATCACCCTGGAAGCCTCTTCTCCAGAGTTAAAGAACCGAATCACGTTCTGCCCATGTGTTAGTTTACACACATCCACCTCCCTTCACTTTACTCAGCCTCTTCTGAACCCTTGCTATCAACCTACATCTCTGCCTCAAATTTCTGAACAGCTGATGTAAAACCTGCAGCTATTTGAACCAACATTCCAAATAAATATAAATATTTATAGTATGTTAATTTAGGATATAGGCTACAACTTTGTCTGTTGTAACTAAGGATATTGCAGTAGCACATGTAGGAAGCTGTCTACACATTGTATTGGGGCAAAAACAATCTGCATTTCAATCCACAAATCACGTACAAGTGTAATTTACTGCACGATTTGACAATGACTGAAATTTGCCTGAGTAGCCTGTTCCACTTCTGGGCAGCCGACCATTCAACTAATACGTTGACTGCCTCCTGCTTAGCCAATGTTCGCAATGATGATGGAAAAAAACTGCCCTTCAGTGTACTGCTTGTGTTTGATAAGCTGTGTCAGCAGAGGGAGCAGTAAAATAGAGAATCCCGCACATGTGCAGAAGCTTCGGCTTTAGCTATCGGGAAGAGGACTCCAGATTACTCGGCACCGCAACCACGCCATTAACTTAAACACACACACCTCTCACTCTCGATGTCCACGTCAGACACAAAGCCCCAGGCCACAGATAGGAAGGAGAACATCCTTCTGGGAAGACTCGGGCGGCCATTTTGAGAAGGGGTGGGGCTGGTTGTCACAGACACCAAATCCATGGGCTTGACTCCGCCACGGCAGAGCTGAAAACAGCAGTTGAGGAGGAGAGGCTCCCGAAGGCACATGTCATAACTAGGATGAAGAGAAAAGTAAGAGGGAAACAGTGGATGGAAGAGAATGGAGAAAGGGTGAGAATGTGGAGAAGGAGAGGAATGGAAAATACAGAGAGGAAAGGTGAGAGGAGAGAGGAAATTAATACTGTGTAAAATAAGTTAACATAATGTTTATGACATACACTATCAGTGAATGTTACATAGGTGGCCAAAAAAACATCAAAGAAAACACAAGAGATAAGGAGAGAGAGATGAAAGAACAGACTGTACTATATCGACTGGACTCATTTATCGATGTGTCTTCCAGAGACAAAGGAGAGAAATCTAGAAATAACAGGACATGAAGAGAGGGAGGGAAAAGTGGGGGTAGGAGAAAGAGGGAGGGAGTGGGGTGCAGGAGAGAAAGGGAGGGAAGAGAGAATTTCTCTATCAGTCTCAGTATGAGACAATATGAGAGGCATAAGGATTAGTTGAAGATGCTAAAGTCTACAGTACTTTAATAAGGCCAACGGGCTGTACATCAAGAAACTGAAGTCTACTACTGCAATGTAATAGGGCCAATGGGCTGTGCATCAAGAAACTGAAGTCTACTACTGCAATGTAATAGGGCCAATGGGCTGTACATCAAGAAACTAAAGTCTACTACTGCAATGTAATAGGGCCAATGGGCTGTACATCAAGAAACTAAAGTCTACTACTGCAATGTAATAGGGCCAATGGGCTGTACATCAAGAAACTAAAGTCTACAACTGCAATGTAATAGGGCCAATGGGCTGTACATCAAGAAACTGAAGTCTACTACTGCAATGTAATAGGGCCAATGGGCTGTACATCAAGAAACTAAAGTCTACTACTGCAATGTAATAGGGCCAATGGGCTGTACATCAAGAAACTGAAGTCTACTACTGCAATGTAATAGGGCCAACGGGCTGTACATCAAGAAACTAAAGTCTACTACTGCACTGCTGGAAGTCTACTACTGCAGTATGTAATAGGGCCAATGGGCTGTACATCAAGAAACTGAAGTCTACTACTGCAATGTAATAGGGCCAATGGGCTGTACATCAAGAAACTGAAGTCTACTACTGCAATGTAATAGGGCCAACGGGCTGTACATCAAGAAACTGAAGTCTACTACTGCAATGTAATAGGGCCAATGGGCTGTACATCAAGAAACTGAAGTCTACTACTGCAATGTAATAGGGCCAATGGGCTGTACATCAAGAAACTGAAGTCTACTACTGCAATGTAATAGGGCCAATGGGCTGTACATCAAGAAACTAAAGTCTACTACTGCAATGTAATAGGGCCAATGGGCTGTACATCAAGAAACTGAAGTCTAAAGGTTGACCGTGATTAGAATTAAGGTTGGGGGATATTTGGGGAGACCTCTTCTACGATATGCTACTCCAAATATTGTGATATCCGATATAATCATTTGGCGACTTTATTTTTTAAATTTCCTCTTTTTTATTTAACCTTTAACTTTTGGGGCGGCAGGTAGCCTAGTGGTTAGTGTTGGGCACAATATACCTACCACCTTGGACTTCACAATATACCTACCACCTTGGACTTCACAATATACCTACCATCTTGGACTTCACAATATACCTACCATCTTGGACTTCACAATATACCTACCATCTTGGACTTCACAATATACCTACCATCTTGGACTTCACAATATACCTACCATCTTGGACTTCACAATATACCTACCATCTTGGACTTACCATCTTGGACTTCACAATATACCTACCATCTTGGACTTCACAATATACCTACCATCTTGGACTTCACAATATACCTACCATCTTGGACTTCACAATATACCTACCATCTTGGACTTCACAATATACCTACCATCTTGGACTTCACAATATACCTACCATCTTGGACTTCACAATATACCTACCATCTTGGACTTCACAATATACCTACCATCTTGGACTTCACATATTCGGCAATGTCAAACATCCCGATATTCGATAGAATCATATATCGGCCCAATGCTAATTAGACTGCACACCTTTTATTTCCAATGAAAACTACTGTGGGTGTGTGTGTGACTGTAAAGGTGCGTGTTTATCTACATCAGCATTGAGAAATGTATCAAGTGGTGGGGAAATTATTAATTAAATCCAGACACACCATGGGACCAGAACTCTGAACTGGAATAACCTATTAATTCATTTCAAAGCTTCTACTAGTATCTCCAGCATTCCCACCATTGATCGAACAAGAAATTCTAAAATATTGCATGTTTATGTTTGAATCAGTCTCATATCTCTGGTCAAGTCATCACATGTGTCACATAGCTGGTTGGATGTGTGTGTGTGACCCACCCCGCATGGTGGTTGATGGAGCCAGCCAGGGCATTTCCAGAGCCACAGGGAAGGATACCTACAGGTGTCTTTATTGCTAGTTCCCAGTCTGGACGCTCCATCAAACCATTGATCACCTGGAGAGAGAAAAGCAGAGCAGAGTCAGACACACACACACACCTCCCCCCCAACACACACACACCCCCACACACACACCTCGTGCAGCAGGCCATCTCCAGAGACGATGATGATGCCGTCCCACTGTGGCAGGGAGATCTCTTTGATCAACTCTCTGGCATGGTTCTGTCGCTCTGAGAAGAAAAGGAGACGTGTTGTTAGGAGGTTGTACCCGTGTGTGTGTGTGTGATACCGGTTAACGACTGAGGTTGCAGAGCTGATGTTACGGTGTGTGTTACCTGTCTATCAGGTTGTAGCTGATGTTACGGTGTATGTTACCTGTCTATCAGGTTGTAGCTGATGTTACGGTGTGTGTTACCTGTCTGTATCAGGTTGTAGAGCTGATGTTACGGTGTGTGTTACCTGTCTATCAGGTTGTAGCTGATGTTACGGTGTGTGTTACCTGTCTGTATCAGGTTGTAGAGCTGATGTTCCGGTGTGTGTTACCTGTCTGTATCAGGTTGTAGCTGATGTTACGGTGTGTGTTACCTGTCTGTATCAGGTTGTAGAGCTGATGTTACGGTGTGTGTTACCGGTCTGTATCAGGTTGTAGCTGATGTTACAGTGTGTTACCTGTCTGTATCAGGTTGTAGAGCTGATGTTACGGTGTGTGTTACCGGTCTGTATCAGGTTGTAGCTGATGTTACAGTGTGTTACCTGTCTGTATCAGGTTGTAGATGACATTACGGTGTGTGTTACCTGTCTGTATCAGGTTGTAGCTGATGTTAGCCTCCCTGATCATTGGCAGTATGTGTGTCTGACACCACTGCATAGCCTGGCCTCTCCCACTGAAGGGGTTCACCAATAGCAGCAGCCTTCGGGGACGGGGCAGTAGACGTTTGACAATTTCTGAGGGAAAGCAGCCAATCATTAGAAACAAATTGATTGATTGTTCTATCAAAAATACGAGGCTTCGTCCTCAGTGTACAAGAGAACAACAAACGTACGTGATGCCATAAAGCAGGGTTTCCCAAACTCAGTCCTGGGACCCCCACCCCCCCGGGTGCATGTTTTAGTTTTGTCCTAGCCCTACACAGCTGATTCAAATAACCAACTCAAGCTTTGATTATTTGGGGAGGACCGAGTTTGGGAAACCCTGCCATAAAGCACAGTGTTTCCCACCCTTAGACCTTGAGTGTATCTGTGACAAGGCAAACCTCTTTCAGCTCATCTCAAAGGGACTATCTCTGACCAGATAAGTAATAATGATTCCATTTGACTAATGGCTCTATATAATTAAATCTTGTCGAATGAAAAGGCCCTAAAGGCCCAGGACAGGATACAAGGTACTTAACTGAACACTACAGTGTTTAGTCTTCCACAAAACACTTGGTAATAACAAGCAGAGCCCTATCTACACAGCAGCACCTACTGTATAGGGTTGAAGTGGACCAAACACTAACTGCACACATCTCTGACTAAAGCCATTATAGAAGCAGAACCAGCAGCTAGGAGGTGGTCTAATTCACACTGCAGAGGAGAGCAACAGACTAGACAGAGTACAAGGAGTTAGAGAGATAAGGAGAGAGAGATGAGAGGAGACAGAGTTACAGACAGAGTGGAGAAAGAGTTAGACAGAGAGAGAGTAGACAGAGTTAGACAGACATACAGAGTGGAGACAGTTAGACAGAGTGTGTGATGAATAGAGCAGGAGAGAGGGGACAGAGTAAAAAGGGGTAGTAACTGGGAAAGGAGAAAGAGGGAGGACATTGAAAGAGGAAGATAAAGAAATGCAGACAGCAGGAAGGAAGGGGGGGGAGGAGGTACAAAACAAAAGAGGACAGAGGGCAGATAGATGGATGAGAGGAGACAGGAGGAGGAGAGGAGACTGAAAAAGGTGTAAAGACAGCAAGGATGAAAGACTATGGGGGGAAGATGCACAGACAGACACTGAGGGTGTACACTAATGCACAGAGACAGTGAGAAAAGAAGAGTGTTTGGGAGAGAGGAAGGAGACAAGACAGAGAGAGATAATGAGCGAGGGAGAGTCAAAACAAATGTAAGAAAAGGGAATGTTGAAATGGATAATAGATGGGCTTTACGTAGGCCCTGGGGTTCTTCCAGGTCCTCAAAGTGCTAAAACAAGACAGCGATGTGAGAAAGGCTGACGATGGAAAAAGCAAAAAGGAGAGTGCAAGACAGAGGGACAGAGAGAGAGAAAGAAGGAGAGCATATACTGTATATAGATAGAAAGGACCACACAGGCCGTGGGTAAACAGTGGTGTTGCTATTTGGGCAGAACGGGAGCTAGTGGGAAGGGAGGGAAGCCGTGTTAGTGAGGGGTGGGAGTTAGTGGGAAGAGAGGGAGGCAGTGTTGGTGAGGGGTGGGAGTTAGTGGGAAGAGACGGATGCCGTGTTGGTGAGGGGTGGGAGTTAGTTGGAAGGGAGGGAGGCCGTGTTGGTGAGGGGTGGGAGTTAGTGGGAAGAGACGGATGCCGTGTTGTTGAGGGGTGGGAGTTAGTTGGAAGGGAGGGAGGCCGTGTTGGTGAGGGGTGGGAGTTAGTG
The DNA here is from genome assembly GCF_018296145.1 of Oncorhynchus tshawytscha. Taxonomy (NCBI): domain Eukaryota; kingdom Metazoa; phylum Chordata; class Actinopteri; order Salmoniformes; family Salmonidae; genus Oncorhynchus; species Oncorhynchus tshawytscha. The sequence goes on from NC_056451.1 coordinate 26,650,322, forward strand.
GGAAGAGACGGATGCCGTGTTGGTGAGGGGTGGGAGTGACAAGAGAGGGAGGCCGTGTTGGTGAGGGGTGGGAGTGACAAGAGAGGGAGGCCGTGTTGGTGAGGGGTGGGAGTGACAAGAGAGGGAGGCCGTGTTGGTGAGGGGTGGGAGTGACAAGAGAGGGAGGCCGTGTTGGTGAGGGGTGGGAGTGACAAGAGAGGGAGGCCGTGTTGGTGAGGGGTGGGAGTTAGTTGGAAGGGAGGGAGGCCGTGTTGGTGAGGGGTGGGAGTTAGTGGGAAGGGAGGGAGGAAGTGTTGGTGAGGGGTGGGAGTTAGTGGGAAGAGAGGGAGGCCGTGTTGGTGAGGGGTGGGAGTTAGTTGGAAGGGAGGGAGGCCGTGTTGGTGAGGGGTGGGAGTTAGTTGGAAGGGAGGAAGGCCGTGTTGGTGAGGGGTGGGAGTTAGTGGGAAGGGAGGGAGGCCATGTTGGTGAGGGGTGGGAGTTAGTTGGAAGGGAGGAAGGCCGTGTTGGTGGTGGGGTGGGAGTTAGTTGGAAGGGAGGAAGGCCGTGTTGGTGAGGGGTGGGAGTTAGTGGGAAGGAGGCTGTCTTGGTGAGGGGTGGGAGTTAGTGGGAAGGGAGGGATGCTGTGTTGGTTAGACGCTGAATGATACAGACCGTGTGTGCAGGACAGATAAGAGCAGAGACAGAGAAAGTATAGGAAATTAGGAAACACACACACACACACACACACACACAGCCAAGAAAGATTAAATAACATGTTTGTTCACATACATGAATGAACCCTTAAACAATACTTTAGCCTTTTAATAGTCAGGCCTCCTGACTGAACATAGCATGCTGTACGTACAACAGCATTGGCCTATAGCCATTCATTCCTTATCACATGGCCATTATACAGTTTCCTACAGCCATTATGTAGTAGCCTATATCTAGCATGGTCAGAAATGAACTGAACTAGCCTGTATCTGTTAGAACATGCATGGTATGGTATTCATACAGTAGCCTAGGCCTATATTCCCTTGTACCTCTGGCCTCCTACATCAAAAGGACCTCAGATCACCCAATATGACTCCAGTTAACAATAACTAACATAAACGCTCCCAGTAATGGAAACAAACTTTAGGGAGTGAATGGTGCTCATAAAGTTAATGAAGGCAGAGTTAAAGTCTGTACACAGGATAGGAAGTAGTCGACACCAAACGCCATAACAAGTGCTGATTTGGTTTCATTCTCTCTCACGGTGACACTGTGCCAGTCTTTATGATGGACATTAGAATAACATCAGACTGATTCCAACAACTGGGATGTTACAATAACCTCAGAACCTACACATATTGTGCCTGGACTGTAACATAGCATACAAATAGACAAGATAACTGATTGTAGCTGTGTTAGTGGAACACACACACTCACCTGTGTCAGCAGTGATGGCGACTCCCCTGAGCAGACATTGTATAGCAGTGGACCACCTCTCAGCCTCCACCCTGGCCTCAGCCAGGTACACCCTCACCTGCCTCCTCCTGGACACCCCCTTCCTCCGCCTCCCCGGGGGATACCAGTATAGAACCAGCAAGGGGGGAGCAGGGGCGCGGGGACAGCTGCACCCTGCCAGCTCTGACAGGGGTAGTATTAGACGTGCCTCTTTACCAGGGCGGGGGGCCAGGCGCTGGACGTGGATGTGGGAAGGGGTGAGGGTCAAGGCATAGCTGGAGGCAGGAGAGGGGCTGGGGGAGGGAGAAGGGGACGACAGACCCCCAGGACCTCCAGGGCTGTTGGGGCAGCTGTTGTTGCAGCTGCTGCCCGTTCCCCAGCCCCCGAACTGGCAGTGGAGTAGCGCCTCAGCTGGGGATGGGATGGGGGGCTCTGGGGAACGCATCCTTAGTGTGGGGGGCTTGACGGGGAGCGGACTTCCAACCCTCAGGTTTAAGGTAGGTAAGGTCTGTTTCCTGACAGGTGGACGGTGTGTGAGTGTTTCATGCAGTTGGCAGTTTGTTGGATGGAATAAGTCTGTTTAAATTCAGGTAGTGATACAACATGTCAGTTAATTTGGCCACTGATGGCCACCTTAAAAAGGAGAATCAAATGGAAGCACCTCTCCTTAGGATCTGCTAGGAAGATGAAAATATAACTATAGACCTGTCAGTCTTTCTTAAAAACACAAGTTATTTATCCCTGAAACCTCCTTAAAATCATTCTTCCACTTCAGTGCTTGAATTGCAAAGGCAACGCCACAAAAGCACCTCTGAGTTTGACGTGTGAAATCCATCTGCACTCAAAGGAGTATTGTACGATCCAAGAAAAATAACTCCCACTGGTCTTCAGATGGAGATTATTCTCTTTAGTGTGTCAATCCAACAGAGGAACATAAAAACAATGAAAACACCAGCCTTCACAACGCAAATGTCCGAAGACAAGGATCGATCTTAGATCTGTCAATTAAAGATTATGTCTGCCTTGTCCTTAAACGCTATCAGATTCTAGATTTGTCCATTTCGGAATGATCGACAGAAAAGGCTTGTAAACAAAAACAATATACTTTTCCAGTTTAAAATTAAAACAGAATATATATACTCCTAAAGATTAAAAAAAATATATAACTCAAAGATACGCTTAAATTACAGTTTGAAATATCGTAGTGATGATATTTATCAATAAAGTGCAGCTTAGAAAAGACGGCTACATGTCAAACAAGAGTTTAAATAACATAAAATAAAACAAATCCTAAAACTATGAATCAGACAAAAATGAACACACCTTGGTCTTGCAAGGAGGCTATAGCAATTTAATTAACACTAGATTGCAGTGGAATATTGTGTGGTAAGTGCTGACGTCAAGCGTCCCGGTCTTCCACAGAAATGAGAGATATGTGGAGGCAGTAGTGTCAAGGTAGAATTTAAATATTACTCTTCAAGAGACAAGCAGGCTTTACAGTAGTGAGATAGCTACGCGATCAATGTCTAATTCTAAGTGTCATCCAAATGAAAAATGCCACGTAATCATAGTTAATTTCCATCAAAGAGAAATGGAAAACCAAACAGAAAAAAACTCTAATTTTACTAGATTGTGCCAGGGGGGAGGGGGTTGTCATTCCTTGAGTTCAAGGGTCCATGTTCATGTTCCTTCACATAGATAAGTATACCTAAAGAGAAACACTGGTATTAGTAATCTATTAGCTTCCAATGTGTCCCAGCAGAAAATACTCACATCTATGTATTCAAGTTTTGAAGAAGCATAAAGGAAGGGACTAGTATCAATTTAATTTTACCTTTATCTAACTAGGCAAGTCAGTTAAGAACAAATTCTTATTTTCAATGACGGCCTAGGAACAGTGGGTTAACTGCCTTGTTCAGGGGCAGAACGACAGATTTTTACCTTGTCAGCTTGGATCTTGCTCGGTTACAAGTCCAACACTAACCACTAGGCTACCTGCCTCCCTCCATTAAAAATGTCCCTTTAAAAATAGTACTACTAGTTTGATGGTTGTAGCCATCAATTGTCCGATTAACAATCACCCATATTAGCAAACTTATTTCATTTCAAACTCCACATTTCTCTAGTATAGGCTAGTACTAATCATAATGAATAATATCAGTAAAATGCCTGCGATAAGTGATTGGTGTCAATCATTTTAATAATTATCCCTAACCCTGAAATTTCCATCCCTAACTATAACATTTTCCGCCAAGTTGGAACTGCCAAAGGGGACGGGGTTGCAATCTACTGCAGAGATAGCCTGCAGAGTTCTGTCTTACTATCCAGGTCAGTACCAAAACAATTCGAGCTTCTACTTCTAAAAGTCCCCGTTCCAGAAGCAAGTCACTCACCATTGCCGCTTGCTATAGGCCACCCTCTGCCCCCAGCTGTGCCCTGGACACCATATGTGAATTGATTGCCCCAATCTATCTTCTGAGCTCGTGCTGCTAGATGACCTAAACTGGGACATGCTTAGCAGCATTTTCACTTTTGGAAAAATAGCATGCCCAATTTCAACTTCCTGCTACTCATGCCAAGAATATAAGATATGCATATTATTAGTTGATTTGGATAGAAAGCACTCTGAAGTTTCTAAAACTGTTTGAATCATGTCTGTGAGTAGAACAGAACTTATGTTGCAGGCAAAACCCCGAGGACTAACCGTTCAGATTTTTTTTTTTTTTTTTTTGAGGTCTCTGCCTGTTCAGTGAGTACTCATTGGGAAATACTTGAAAAGTAGCATTAGTTTCCTCTCGTCCTCTATTGAAAACAGATAGACCAGTCTTCAATTTGATAGATTATTGATGTTTAAAAATACCTAAAGTTGTATTACAAAAGTAGTTTGAATTGTTTTGGCAAAGTTTACAGGCAACTTGGGATATTTTGTAGTGACGTTGCGCAATTTGGAAGCTGTTTTTTCCTGGATCAAACACACCAAATAAATTGACATATAGGATATATATGGATGGAATTAATCGAACAAAAGGACCAATTGTGATGTTTATGGGACATATTGGAGTGCCAACAAAAGAAGCTCGTCAAAGGTAAGGCATGTTTTATTTCTGCGTTTTGTGTAGCGCCTGCAGGGTTGAAATATGCTACTCTTTGTTTACTGTTGTGCTATCATCAGATAATAGCTTCTTATGCTTTTGCCAAAAAGCCTTTTAAAAATCTGACATGTTGGCTGGATTCACAACGAGTGTAGCTCTAATTTAGTATCTTACATGTGTGATTTAATGAAAGTTAGATTTTTATATCATTTTATTTGAATTTGCCGCGCTGCATTTTCCCTGGCTTTTGGCCAAGTGGGACGCAAGCGTCCCCTATACCATAAGAAGTTAACACCCCGGCCATCCTACAATCTAAGCTTGATGCCCTCTATCTCACACAAATTATCAATGAACCTACCAGGTACAACCCCAAATCTGTAAACACGGGCACCCTCATAGATATCATCCTAACTAACTCCAAATACACCTCCGCTGTTTTCAACCAAGATCTCAGCGATCACTGCCTCATTGCCTGCATCCGCAATGGGTCTGCGGTCAAATGACCACCCCTCATCACTGTCAACCTCTCCCTAAAACACTTCAGTGAACAGGCCTTTCTAATCATCCTGGAATGACATTGACCTCATCCCGTCAGTAGAGGATGCCTGGTTATTCTTTAAAAGTGCCTTCCTCACCATCTTAAATAAGCATGCTCCATTCAAAAATGTAGAACTAGGAATAGATATAGCCCTTGGTTCACTCCAGACCTGTCTGCCCTTGACCAGCACAAAAACATCCTGTGGCGTTCTGCATTAGCATCGTGATATGCAACTTTTCAGGGAAGTTAGGAACCAATATACACAGGCAGTTAGGAAAGCTAAGGCTATCTTTATCAAACAGAAATTTGCATCCTGTAGTCCTAACTCAAACAAGTTTTGGCACACTGTAAAGTCATTGGAGAATAAGAGCACCTCCTCCCAGCTGCCCACTGCACTGAGGCTAGGAAACACTGTCACTACCAATAAATCCACAATAATTGAGAATTTCTATAAGCATTTTTCTACAGCTGGCTATGCTTTCCACCTGGCTACCCCTACCCCGATCAACAGCCCTGTGCTCCCCACAGCAACTCACCCAAACCTACACCACTTCTCCTTCACCCAAATCCAGATAGCTGATGTTCTAAAACAGCTGCAGAATATGGACCCCTACAAATCAGCTGGGCTAGACTGTCTGGACCCTCTCTAAAATGATCTGTTGAAATTGTTGCAACCCCTATTACTAGCCTGTTCAACCTCTTTCGTATCATCTGAGATCCCCATAGATTGGAAAGCTGCCGCAGTCATCCCCCTCTTCAAATGGGGAGACACTAGACCTAGATCTATTCTACCCTGCCTTTCTAAGGTTTTTGAAAGCCAAGTTAACAAACAGATTACCGAACATTTCGAATTTCACCGTACCTTCTCCGCTATGTAATCTGGTTTCAGAGCTGGTCATGGGTGCACCTCAGCCACGCTCAAGGTCCTAAACGATAGCATAACCGCCATCGATAAGAGACATTACTGTGCAGCCGTATTCATTGACCTGGCTAAGGCTTTCAGCTCTGTCAGTCACAACATTCTTATTGGCAGACTCAACAGCCTTGGTTTCTCAAATGATTGCCTCGCTTGGTTCACCAACTACTTCTCCGATAGAGTTCAGTGTGTCAAATCGGAGGGCCTGTTGTCCGGACCTCTGGCAGTCTCTATGGGGGTGCCACAGGGTTAAATTCTCAGCCCAACTCTCTTCTGCTGGTGATTCTTTGATCCACCTCAACGCAGACGCCACCATTCTGTATACCTCTGGCCCTTCGTTGGACACTTAACTAACCTCCAGATGAGCTTCAATGCCATACAACTCCTTCCGTGGCTTCCAACTGCTCTTAAATGCAAGTAAAACTAAATGCATGCTCTTCAACCGATCGCTGCCCGCACCTGCCCGCCCATCCAGCCTCACTACCCTGGACAGTTCTGACTTAGAATATGTGGACAACTACAAATACCTGGGTGTCTGGTTAGACTTTAGACTCACATTAAGCATCTCCAAAACAAAATTAAATCTAGAATCGGCTTCCTATTTCACAACAAAGCATCCTTCACTGCCAAACATACCCCCATAAAACTGACTATCCTATCGATCCTCGACTTTGGCGATGTCATCTATAAAATAGCCTCCAACACTCTACTCAACAAATTGGATGCAGTCTATCACAGTGCCATCCGTTTTGACACCAAAGTCCCATATACTACCCACCACTGCAACCTGTACATTCTCATTGGCTGGCCCTCACTTCATACTCGTTGCCAAACCCACTGGCTCCAGGTCATCTACAAGTCTCTGCTAGGGAAAGCCCTGCCTTATCTCAGCTCACTGGTCACCATAGCAGCACCCACCCATAGCACGCGCTCCAGCGGGTATATCTCACTGGTCACCCCCAAATCCAATTCCTACTTTGGCCGCCTCTCCTTACAGTTCTCTGCTGCCAATGACTGGAACGAACTGCAAAAATCTCTGAAGCTGGAGACTCTTACCTCCCTCACTAGCTTTAAGCACCAGCTGACAGAGCAGCTCACAGATCACTGCACCTGTACATAACTCATCTGTAAATTGCCCATCCAATCTACCTCATCCCCATACTGTATTTATTTATTTATCTTGCTCCTTTGCACCCCAGTATCTCAACTTGCACATCCTACCATTCCAGTGTTTAATTGCTATATTGTAATTAATTTGTCACCATGGCCTATTTATTGCCTTTACCTCCCTTATCCTACCTCATTTGCACATGCTGTATATAGATTTTTGTACCGTATTATTGACTGTATGTTTGTTTATTCCATGTGTAGCTCTGTGTTGTTGTATGTGTCGAACTGCTTTGCTTTATCTTGGCCTGATAGCAATTGCAAATTAGAACTTGTTCTCAACTAGCCTACCTGGTTAAATAAAGGTGAAATAAAAAAATGAAGTTTATCGTCCCAGCTCTAGTATCAATGGCACTCTACCCAAAGGTACCTTCATGTTTCGTTGACAAAAACATGTACAGTAGCACCTTGTAAGGCAGTCATTATGAAAACAATAGAACAGTAGAAAACGAGGAAATGACTTTCAAATCAACTTTTCCAACAATCCAGCCGAGTGACTGAGACAGGCTCCCTCAACATGTCCCCTCACATGTCCTGTTTCTAAGTTTAGAGTGGTGCGTATGCGTGTTTCACAGTCGATACAGTTTTATATTGTTCCAAAAGGTGAGTGACTCTTTGGCCAGTTGCAGATGTGAAAGCAGGGCAGCAAACTCGTGAGAGATTGTGGTTCAAACTGGATTAGGCAATCTGTGTGCATGCATTATCCCCATGTCCAAGATAACTTGAAGTCATGCCATGATGGCTAAACCACGCTGATTTAGAATCACACGTTCCCGACATCTGTGCTCACTGATGCGACAACCTAATTTGGGTAAATTAACTGGTTAATTACCACACATGCCCAATGAAATTAACAGAGTTTGGTGGACACATTGACGGACGGCGTTTATCCAGACAGTCTCGAGTCTACTACTTACTCTCTTTCACAATTTGTAACCGGTGGAAGTATGATTCATTGACGGATTTAGCCTACTAGACAGATTCTTGCCCAGGACTGGTTTCGGCAGGCATAACTTGTAGTGACCTTCAAATATAGTTTACTCAGTCATCACCAATTGCTTCTTTACATTGTTACTAGTGAAATACTATGGACTGAAAACACAATGTGCTGGTTAACATTTAACCTGGAAAACCTTAATTCGAGGAAAGTGTCTATCATTCAGATTCAGCCATCATAGGCTATATAAAACAAAACGGACCCATAAGAGGCTTCCCTTTAAGTATTAACTGTTACGTTCAGTCGATAACCTTTATCTAAGGTGCTGGCACAATCAAGACTTAGCAGATATGCAGCCTCTGATTAAAGAAAAATGCATTTGCTCGTGCGGGTACCTTGGTGCATTTGCAGGGTGGCGGGTATCGCCGCTCTAATTTGTTTTTACTATGACCTTGCTCGGAACATTTAGGATCCATTTGGCAGTCTTGCACACAACATTGTTTAGAAATGTGTGATCCGTTCTCAGGTGGCTAGCTAGTATGATAGCGTGACTGACAAATAACGTTGGCTTAGACTGAAGCCATCGAGCTACTAGTTTCGTAGCGATCTAACGTTAGCAAATGACAAGCGTTAACTACAGTTAGCTAGTTAACGTTAGTTAGGAATATTGATCATTGCTCAGCAGTCTGTGTGTAACTCTTACAAGCTAGTTAGCTACTTCGGACGTTTCAAAATGTGTTGAATGGTAGCTACAGTAGCCATCGCCAGGGAATACAGTATACAAAGCAGTTACCGTTCAATTGGGGTTAGCAGCAAGCTAGACAATATACGATATCCCAACTTGTTACAGTAGTGGATAGCATGCTAGCCAACAATGCTGTTGAAAATCATTTATTGGCTAGCTATAACGTTATAAACGCAACTGGTTATTTATCCTGGCTAAAAACTCGGTCTAGCCACAATATCTAACGTTAGCAGCGAGGCGCTAGCCAGCATTTTGTCATTAGCTAGCTAAACAATGTCATTTCACTAACGTCAGCTAGCAAAAATATGCTGGCTAGCTAGGAGGTAACGTAGCTATTTAATACTCAATTGGTAAAATAATAACCGTGGGAATATTAACTGTATAGACTTCAACTCGTAATTACCTCATTCTACCTCCCTGGCTTGCTTGCTCCGTAGGACGCCTGTGGTTATCCTCCAGGAAGCGTGTATGAAACACCGGAGGACTGGATAGTTTGAGCGGCGGGGAGGAAGTCCAATCCTGATAAGGAAAGACATTCTGGACCTACCGACATTCTCCAATAGTTAACGGCGCCAGTGCACCGCATTGTGGAGGCCACAGATAGTGTCATGATCGACTGAAAGTTACTGAGGACAAGACTGGACTCAATCAGTCAGTCTAGTCAATACGGTCTAAGCTAGACTGTGTCCATGCTTCCAATGCACTCATCACCTGTCTAAATACAAATATTACACAAAGACATTGAAAAACAATTATTAATAGTACTACATGTTATAAAACGGTCTAGGAGTGAATAGTAATAGTTGCTTGATTCAAGTTGCCCATCAGGTTTGCACAAGAAACTGTCTACCTAGTGAAGTACTACGCAAGTGCAACAAAGCTCTGAAAAAAAACCCAAATGGACAGAGACATAGCTTCATTTTGTATTGCTATCTTTATTTGTATCAGATTCCATGGAAAACAACAAAGACTTTAGGCCTTGTATCCACGGCTGGATCTGCGCCCACGAGCACGTTCAAACTTCCTGCCCTTGGAACGAATGTAGGGCCTGAGGGAGAGAAGAAATATGCCATTAATTCAGTGTTTCAAACAACTTCCTAGATTTGCATTAATGTTGTTTATGTGCATTGTCCAACTCAATGTAAAACAAAGCAATAGTCTGGGGACAAAACTAGCAAAATACAGCTAGGCCTAATGTATTTAAATTATGCATTTTTCCTTCTCCGTTCCTTGAAGTAATCACTGATATGATATAACTAGGTTGGAGAAAGTGAATCTAGTGGAACCCAGGCGTATACATCTTTAATATTTCGTAAATAAACAGAGTCCCAACACCAATAAATGTTTTATTTGGATCAGAATGATTCTGGAATCCTCCGTTTTGCAATTCAAGATCAATCTGGACATTTTTGAAAAATAAATAAAAAATAAAATCAGATAGATCATTCTGCTCAAGACACCACGACTTCAAGATCACTGAATCCAGATGTTCAGTGCTTTGAACAGACCTACCTACCCCTCGCCATCTACTGGACAGGTTATGGCACTACCACTAAACTGTCATAGGGACCCCGGGTTAGTAAACTAATGTATATAGTGCCATTTGTATTTATATAAGATTTGTGCTATTTGTACCGTAAGATTTTCACTGTATCCTGCAATTACACCTGCAACCCCTGTAGGTGACGATTAAACACGGAATCAAAAAGGTACATGCATTTACTTGCATGGACGCAAACTGGCGAGGGCCCAAAAACACGACAACATTTTTGTTACTTGTGATTTTCAACGATGTAAAGTCACATGCGTGACTTTCTCCTTTATGGTAGTCTCTCTCAGTCTACCTGACCGCAAAAGGCTAGTCAGACTGGCCTGTGCTCTTACAAGCGAAATTAAAAGACAAATTAATCCAACATAATAGAAGGACCATCACTGTCTGCACAACACAACTCACCATCACGGCTAACATGTACACCCCCCCCCCAAATTTAGTTCAGATCTACATGATTCACGTGGATGACCTATTTTGAAATCATACCTGTATTTGCCACTTCTCAATACCAAAAAATTTGCCACATTCAGTACCTGTACTGCAGTCAAATTAATTCAGATGTAAGAGTATTTTAAACCTCCTCACCTTAGTTATATTGACATATCTTGGTTGTAGTGCCTTTCACCTTTATAAACCCACCCTGAATGCACCCTTCCAGTGGGATCAGGATTATCGCCATCTAAAACAACCCTAATCACTACCCTTTGAGTTTTGAAAACTGCAAAAACTAATTATCCTGATTAAAGGTCAGATTGGATTACAAAATCCAAATCCCTATACAGAGGATCCAAATCTCATTTACCAGTTTTGAAATACTAAATTCTAACAATTCAATCCGATTGCCGTTTTTTAACACTGGGCTCAGGGGCTAACTCAGTCAGGTGCAACATATAGATTAGAACACGGCAGACAAACTGACAATTGTTTCTACATGACAAGAGAAACATGGTTGTCCTTCTCTACACAATGCACATCTAGTATCCTCATTCTAAAGTAGGGCTCTCCACAACAAGCCCCTGTACTAACAAAACATCTTATCAAAGTTCTCAATATTCAGAAAGTGTCCTCCGTTTAAAAACATTGGTGATTTTCAGTGAAAACCAAACTGGAACGAACTTGTCAAACAATTTGGAAAACATTCTCTAAATTGATAGATATTGAATGAAACCCTAGGAGAGCAGCAATCTCATGAAAGGGGTACAATACTCACTTGGTGTGACTGTGGGGGGTTCCACAGGCTTTTCCAAAATGCCTGTACACCTCTCTGCCCTTGCGGGGTCCTGAAAGAAGGAAAACAAGTGAGTTTCAGACCAGAGTAACAGGACTGTCACTACTCAATAGCTACAAAGCCAAAATTGCCCATGATGTAAAAATGAATGAACACAAAATTAGCTTTTTGGCCTTAATTTAGGCAGATTTAGGTTAGCAGTATAGTTAAGGTTAGATTTAAGAGAAATTGTAGAAATAGGCATGGTTTAGCAATAATCTAACTGTGGCGGTGATAACAGTAACAGGACTGTGGAGCAAAGGTACAACAGAATATTCCCAGCATAACTTTAAACTTGAACATTGTTAAACTAGTAGTGTTCTTACCTGACAGCAGCACGGTGCCCTGTCCTTTGGGGGCAGCCAGAGCCAGCTGGTCAAAGGTCATGACCTGGCCTCCGGCTTTCAGGATCCTGCGGCGAGCGCCGTCAGTCACCTTCAGAGCGCACACCTGAGGGAAGGGAGAACAGAACACGTTTTAGCAACTCATGTTAGTACTTGATTCATTTTCAGTGAAGTACTCTAACCCTAGTGCGGAAGAGCTACCCAGTTACAGGGTGGGCCCAACACCAGGTCAAAATAGTCAAGGGTGTATTTACTCCACCGATTGTTGCAAAACATTTCTTAAAATGGAAGCAAAGGGAATGGACCTACCTGACTTGTCCAATAAAAACGCTAGTTTTGCTTGGATTTGGCTCTTAAACATTTTCCGCAAAAAATACACCCCAGGTTAAACCAGGTGTTAGTGCTAGAGCAAAAGTCTGACCCAAACAGGCATCCAGTAAGTTAAAACAACCTTTACCTTGAGCTTGGGGATATCCTGAATTCTGACATCATCAGTGACGGTTCCCACGACAACTGCGGTTCTGTTCTCACGTCCAGGCAGTTTCATCTTACGGATCTGAAAAGGACGGCAAATAGTTCAGAAGAGGGACAACCGCCACACAGTAAAGATAAATACTAAGATGCTTTCACTTAGCTGTGTATTCATATCAATAAATCTGTAAGGACATTGTCCCAGTTTCCCGATAGCAAAGGAACTTGGGCTAACAAGGGTTAATTGATGCATCGTTCCTACAAACTGGCGAATATGTAACACGAGTATCCCAAAAACACCACGCTGAGAGAACGTTTGCAAAGTGAATGGTTGGAGCTGCCTCAATACTGATCGTAACGAAAGAAAGGCAGTGCAGCTCTCAGATCAACTTTCTTCATTCAAATCATACTGATGACAGATCAGATCCTAGTGGGATATTACCACTTGACTACAAATATTTAGACAGTTTTGTCTAATGCTAACCCAATACTAATGCACCAAATAAGATGTCATCATTGCACACGTTACACATGAAATATTGAGGCAAAAGCCTACAACTATAAAAATATAACTAATTGATCAAATAAATTTAGCTGACTGAAATAGGTATATGTTTTATATGTGTTTAATCTTATCCTGTGTGACCGGTTAGACTCAAGCCTGGGGGGGGGGGGTTGTACAGTTCAAACACATACAGAGTATTAATATATTAGGCAAGGCTCTTTGATTTACATATATACTTATAATGTCCCAGAGACCCGCTAGAGTCTAGCCCGTTGTCATAGTCCTGGAGGGCCGATGACACGCTTTCCATAGTCAACAAATCCATGACTTCCATGCTGAAGCACTGTGGTTTACACTCTCTCCAATAGAGGTCAACCGATTAATCAGAATGGCCGATTAATTAGGGCCGATTTCAAGTTTTCATAACAATTGGAAATCAGTATTTTTGGGCTGCGATTTTTTTATACCTTTATTTAACTAGACAAGTCAGTTAATTAAGAACACATTCTTATTTTCAATGACAGCCTAGGAACGGTGGGTTAACTTCCTTGTTCAGGGGCAGAACGACAGATTTTCACCTTGTCAGCTCGGGGAATGCAATCTTGCAACCTTACATTTAACTAGTCGAACGCAATAACCACCTGCCTCTCGTTGCACTCCATAAGGAGACTGCCTGCCTAGACTTAGGGATGCCACCCGTTAGATAAAATACAGAATGGTTCCGTATTTAACTGAAATAATAAACGTTATGTTTTCGAAATGTTAGTTTCCGGATTCAACCATATTAATGACCAAAGGCACGTATTTCTGTGTGTTTATTATAATTAAGTCTATGATTTGATGGAGCAGTCTGACTGAGCGATGGTAGGCAGCAGCAGGCTCGTAAGGATTCATTCAAACAGCACTTTCGTGCGTTTTGCCAGCAGCTCTTCATGACTTCAAGCCTATCAGCCTAATGGCTGGTGTAACCGATGTGAAATGGCTAGCTAGTTAGCGGGGTGCGCGCTAATAGCGTTTCAAACGTCACTCGCTGAGACTTGGAGTAGTTATTCCCCTTGCTCTGCAAGGGCCGTGTCTTTTGTGGAGCAATGGGTAACGCTGCTTCGAGTGTGGCTGTTGTCGATGGTTCGAGCCCAGGTAGGGGCGAGGAGAGGGACGGAAGCTATACTGTTACACTGGCAATACTATAGTGCCTATAAGAACAACCAATAGTCAAAGGTATATGAAATACAAATGGTAGAGCGAGAAATAGTCCTATAAATACTATATTAACTACAACCTAAAACCTCTTACCTTGGAATATTGAAGTCTCCTGTTAAAAAGGAACCACCAACTTTCATATGTTCTCATGTTGAGCAAGGAACTTAAACGTTAGCTTTTTGTAATTATTTTTTAAAAATACATGGCACATATTGCACTTTTACTTCTCCACCACTTTGTTTTTGCATTATTTAAACCAAATTGAACATGTTTCATTATTTATTTGAGGCTAAATTGATTTTATTGATGTATTATATTAAGTTAAAATAAGTGTTCATTCAGCATTGTTGTAATGGTCATTATTACAAATACATTTTTAAAAATTGGCCGATTAATAAGTATCTGCTTTTTTTGTCCTCCAATAATTGGCATCGGCGTTGAAAAATCATAATCGGTCGACCTCTACTCTCCAATTCAGAAGTATTGTTGGTTTGACTGATAGGAAGGCCAGTACAGTGATATGTTGCGTGGTTCTAGATTGGATATTGTCCACCCTACTTCCTAGCAGTCACACTAAAGGACAGACAACATATCTACCGCAGTCCAAAATCTTTTGACAGCTGGACATTTCCATAAAACATGCATTTGTGTACCAACCTCACCACAGCCATGCCAACACAATTCTGAAAGGCTTTGATCCATTTTTTAAAAACCTGTGAGGTGTAATATAACCCTATGTAAGACCATTGGAATTAATTTTATACCTGACAAGGAACCCAAACCGGCTGCGCGCGTGCGCCATCGTGCATAAATTTATTTTGCCCCCCTAAACCAAATACGATCACAACACGCAGGTAAAAATAGCAAAAGAAACTCTGAACCAATGACATTAATTTGGGGACAGGTCGAAAAGCATTAAACATGTTTGGCAATTTAGCTAGTTAGCGTGCACTTGCTTGCTAATTTGTCCTGGGATATAAACATCGAGTTGTTATTTTACCCGAAATGCACAAGCTCCTCTACGCCGCCAATTAATTCACACATAAAACAGCCAACCAAATTGTTTCTAGTCATCTCTACTCCTTCCAGGCCTTTTCATCTTTGAACTTATATGGTGATTGGCATCTAAACTTTCATAGTATTACCACGACTACCGGCAAAACAGTTAGTCTTTCAATCACCCACGTGGGTATAACCAATAAGGAGATGGCACATGGGCACCTGCTTCTATAAACCAATGAGATGGGAGAGGCAGGACTTTCAGCGCGATCTGCGTCAGAAATAGAAAGGAGTTCTATTTTAGCCCGTGGCATCGCAGATGCTTGTTGGCGCGCGCGAGCAGTGTGGGTGCAATAATTGAATAACATGGATTTCTAAATTTATTTGGAACGCATGCGACGTTCCAGTCTGGTCTGCATGTTACAGTTGGATATCAATGTTTTTCCATATCGCATCCCATCCTACTGCAGTGAGAGATACACACAAGTCCTGTTCCCAATGTGACGGAGTAGGGATGTTGCTGTTTGGGGAGGAGAGACCAACCAGCTTGTATAAGGTGGAAACCGTTCCTTTCCCATTAGGAGCACCCCTTAGTTTGTTGTCCATCACTTTTAGATCCCACATCAACACCATGAGGAATTAGATTATTGATTTGAGTTGCAAATAAGGTAGAAATGCCCAAGCCAAACTCTGCTAGCAACTCTTTAAAATGGTTTGACATCACCATCCCTTACGACTTGCCCCACCTGACTGATGTTTTGGCAAAGCCAGGTAATATTAGCCAATGTCTTTCTCCCTGTAGTAAACAAGGGGTTGTTCCATATTGGACATGAGGGATGCTTCATAGATAACCTTTATGAAGTATCTTTGCCATGTCACATGAAAACTCAAGTGGGTTATCTTACAGTAGCACTTGGGGTAATACCATAATGATGATATAGAGATCAAATGACTGTCACAAGACAACTAATACAAATAAACAGGAACAGCTAATCCACACTTGCTTCTTGACATGGACAGTTTATGGTTAATTATTGGTTTCTTATCTTTCCATAATAAGCCAGAAAATAAACTACACATCTCTTTAAACCAGTACTGAGGGAATTGAAGGGGAGCAGCATTTTCACTTTTGGATGAAAAGCATGCCCAGAGTAAACTGCCTCCTACGCAGTCCCAGATGCTAATATATGCATATTGTTATTAGTATTGGATAGAACACACTGAAGTTTCTAAAACTATTTCAATGATGTTTGTGAGTATAACAGAACTCATATGGCAGGCAAAAACCTGAAGAAATCCAAACAGGAAGTGGGAACTCTTGAGGTTTGTAGTTTTTGAACTCAGCCCCTATCGAATACACAGTGGGATATGGGCCATTTTGCACTTCATAAGGCTTCCACTAGATGTCAACAGTCTTTAGAATGTTGTTTCAGGCTTCTATTGTGATGGGGGGCCGAATGAGAGCTGATTGAGTCAGAGGTCTGGCAGCAGCCTCGATCTCAGTCACGTGCATTCAGAAGAGGTAGCTCTCATTCGATTGCTTTTCTACAGACAATGGAATTCTCCGGTTGGAACATTATTGAACATTTATGATTAAAAACATCCTAAAGATTGATTCTATACTTAGTTTGACAAGTTTCTACGACCTGTAATATAACTTTTTTAACCTTTCGTCCGACATTTGTCTGGACTTGAACACGCGTTTGGATTTGTTTACCAAACGCAAGAACAAAAGAAGCTATTAGGACATAAATTATGAACTTTATCGAACAAATCAAACTTTTATTGTGGAACTGGGATTCCTGAGAGTGCATTCTGATGAAGATCAGAGGTAAGTGAATATTTATAATGCCATTTCTGACTAATGTTGACTGCGCAACATGGCGGATATTTCTTTTGGGTTGTTTTTGGGCTCCGAGTGCCGAACAAAACATACATGTATTGTGTAACATGAAGTCCTATGAGTGTCATCTGATGAAGATCAAAGGTTAGTGATTAATTTTCTCTATTTGTGCTTTTTGTGACCCCTCTTTGGCTGGAAAAATGGCTGGGTTTTTCTGTGACTTGGTGGTAACCTAACAATCGTTTGTGGAGCTTTCGCTTTAAAGCATTTTTGAAACCAGACACTGTGGCTGGATTAACGAGAATTTTATCTTTAAAATGGTGCTTAATACTTGTATGTTTGAGAAATTGGATTTATGAGAGTTCTGTTGATTTGTGTTTGGCGCCCTGCAATTTCATTGGATGTTGGCGAGAGGTTCCACTAGTGGAACCAGGTTAACATCATCCCTAATGAGCTGTAGGACCCTTGGTATCGTACAGCCGGGATTTGACAGTGTTAGTATGATATCATCGGCGTTTAAGTTGGTTTTGAAGTCATGAACACTCAGTGATTCCACTTATATCCCCCTTAGCCTGTTTTAATGCGGTCATCTCTGTTTCCATTGTAAGATTTTTTATTTATTTTTTTAAATCCTTTGCTCATTTGTAACAATAAAGACATTTGCAACTTTGTATTTGTAGTCAACTTTGTTCTGAAGTTATCTGCGGTCAGAAACATCTAGATTCTATGTTTAGCGGAGATCGTGTGTATAAAGTGACACAGATGGGCAAAAAAAAGCATCCAACAACGGACACTGTAAATAACGAGCAGTTTCAAGCCCAATTTTAGTAATGACAGTTTTGGGTCTTAAGATGCATTTGGAAAACTGGGCCATTAGATTTAAATAATTTAGCAGATGCTGTTATTCAGAGACACTTAAGAGGAGAAATAAGTGCATGACAGACTTTTCACCTAGTGGGCTTGGAACCAGCGACTTTTCGGTTAATGGCCCAATGCTCTTAAATTACTAGGCTACCTGCCACCCCAACTGGGACATGTTCAAGAAGCCACATAAGAGGTGGAAAGATCTTCAGCTCACTGAAAAGGTACCAAATCATCAGAAGGGAAATTAACCATGACATAGGAGTCAACGGTCAAACGAGAATCATAACTAGAATGTTTGAGCAAAGAAGTGTAAAAAAATAAAAAATAAAGCATTGTAGCACAACAGGCATAAGCAGGAGTACCAGCTGAAGTTGTCCTCCCACTTGTACTGTTGCCCTCTTAGGTCTTTGAATCTGTGAATTTGACTGCCATTCAATTGAGTTGATTGTAGCAATTTGATTCTGTAGTAGGTTAAAAACACAGCAAAGGGACGGATTGATGTAACTCACCATGCGGGACACTGATATCGGAGGCCTGTGGGTCCTGCTCATGAAGAGCCTCCTGAGGACCACCTTGTTGAAGGGAGCAGTGGAGCGACGGGCCAGGAATCTGTACAGCTTTGGGGAAGAGAACATAAACATTTATTAAGTAGAAAGTATTGACTACTCAATGTAAAATGTTCACAAGGGTTACTCTGAGCTATGTGCTGCATAGATTTTACAATTAACCAAAAAAGGTCTAACATCAAGATGGGAAAATCAACAACTTAGTTGTCGGACTACTTGTTTACATGACAATGCCTTAATGTATAAAGGTAGCGACACTTACCTTGACCAGGAGCCTCAGGTAGATATCCTGACTCTTGGGCTCCTTTCTGTGCACCTTACGGTCCTTGTTGTGTCGGATGTCAACTCCCTGGGAATAGATGGTGCAGGTAAATACATGAGAACTTGCCATTCACGCACCGCATCAATTAAAAACAGAATTATTAGTTACACAGTGTTAATGACATTGCTGATCACTGTGCCATGAAAATGTACCTTTGCATGCTTCTGAACCCTAAGCTTTAAGGCTAGACCTCAAACGATAGACCACGTCTACTAACGTTAGTGTAACTCATACTTAAACAGCACCCAAATCATTCATACCCAACTTGAATTTGGCAGCATACCGTGAAGCATAACGTTGCAGTCTCATACACAGCGGCTAACTAGCGACCCAGCGAAGTAACGATAAGTAGCATAGTTCACCAACACTGGTCAAATGGCACGTTTTCAATTAGGGCCATCTACCTAGTCAGGTAGCCGATACAATCTATTTTGGAGAAGTCTCAAAACGAAGATACAAAAGTTACCGACATTTCTCGAAAAGCAGTACCAGTATTTCAATATCTTGTGTCTAAGTTACACGCTGTCTTTCGGGAATTAGTGAGAATACCCGGTAGCAAAACTACTGTGACGCTAACCACCGGTAGTGAAGGACTGAACCGTATCGTTAAAACGCCAAATAGTATGTCAATACCATCCGGAATTCAAACCAAAGACATCAAGGCAATTAGATACATGGAAATGGTTGAGTTGTGCTACTGTAAAAGTGAGGATGGACTCAGATTATCAAGTCAGTTAACGATGTTTTCATAAACTGTACCTACCATCTTGGACTCAGAGTGGAAAGGGAAAAGGAAGAGTCGCTGTCTCGCGATAAAGACTTCTCCGCGATTGCGGAGGTCACACGCGTTTTCGTTGGCTGTTTTGCTATTACTTCCTGTGTTATCATCACGTCGTCAAAAAGTCATTATATTTCTATTTTATATGATTCTATTCGTTAATTAATTTAATCCATTCATCATTTGTGTATAGGCTAGTGTGAAGTGACTTTCTAACCAATAAATACACTATGTGGAAAACAAATTGAATTTAAAAATACAGTCTATTATATTTTATCATGTGATTTACATACAATTAATAATCAATTTTCTTAACAAGACAGAAAAGTGAACTCACTTCTCTTCTTGTAATTTCTCAGGCTCTTAATTTTTTTACTTTATAAAATATTTAAATATGTATGTTTTGTGTCAGAATTCATAGCTCCAGCTGCATTTCTCATATATACAGTGCCAGTCAAAAGTTTGGACACACCTACTCATTCAAGGGTTTTTCTTTATTTTGACTATTTTCTACATTATAGAATAATACTGAAAACATCACAACTATGAAAAAACACACGTGGAGTCATGTAGTAGCCAAAAAAGTGTTGAAAAAAATCAAAAACATTTTATATTTGAGATTCTTCAAAGTAGCCAACCTTTTCCTTGATGACAGCTTTGCACACGCTTGGCATTCTCTCAACCAGCTTCATGAGGTAGTCACCTGGAATGCATTTAAATGAACAGGTGTGCCTTGTTTTTATTTATTTAACCTTTATTTAACTATGTTAAAAGTTCATTTCTGGAATTTCTGTCCTTCTTAATGCCATTGAGCTAATCAGTTGTGTTGTGACAAGGTAGGGGTGGTTTACAGAAGATAGCCCTATTTGGTAAAAGACCAAGTCCAAATTATGACAAGAACAGCTCAAATAAGCAAAGAGAAATGACAGTAAATCATTACTTTAAGACATGAAGGTCAGTAAATGCGGAAAATTTCAAGAACTTTGAAAGTTTCTTCAAGTGCAGTCGCAAAAACCATAAACTATGATGAAACTGGTTCTCATGAGGACCACCACAGGAAAGGAAGACGCAGAGTTACCTCTGCTGCAGACAATTATTTGCTGCAGACGATTATTTGAACTTCAGATTGCAGCCCAAATAAATGCTTCACAGAGTTCAAGTAACAGACCCATCTCAACATCAACTGTTCAGAGGACACTAAGTGAATCAGCCCTTCATGATCGATTTGCTGCAAAGAAACCACTACTAAAGGACACCAATAATAAGAAGAGACTTGTTTAAGCAAGAAACACGAGCACAAGCAAGTAACGTGAAAAATTGTCCTTTGGTCTGATTTTTGGGTCCAACCGCCGTGTCTTTGTGAGACACAGAGTAGGTGAACGGATGATCTCCGCATGTGTGGTTCCCACCGTGAAGCATGGAGGAGGAGGTGGCATGGTGTGGTGGTGCTTTGCTTGTGACACTTTCAGGGATTTATTTAGAATTCAAGGCACACTGTACCAGCATGCCTACCACAACCCATATGATTTGCCCTTAGTGGGACTTTCATTTCTTTTTCAACAGGACCCAAAACACACCTCCAGATATGTAAGGGAGAGAGTGATGGAGTGCTACATCAGATGACCTGGCCTCCACAATCATCCGACCTCAACACAATTGAGAGGGTTTGGAATGAGTTGGACCACAGTGTGAAGAAAAAGCAGCCAACAAGTGCTCAGCATATGTGGGAAATCCTTCAAGCTGGTTGACTGTTGGAAAAGCATTCCAGGTGAAGGCGGTTGGGAGAATGAGAAGAGTGTCATCAAGGCAAAGGGTGGCTACTTTGAAGAATCTAAAATCTAAAATCTATTTGGATTTTTCAACATTTTTTGGTTACTACATGATTCCGTATGTGTTATTCATAGTTTTGAGGTCTTCACTTTTATTCTACATTGTAGAAAATAGTAAAAATTAAGAAAAACCCTTGAATGAGTAGGTGTGTCCAAACTTTTGACTGGTACTTTATATATATATATATATATATACACACACTGTCTTCAACATACAGTTGAAGTCGGAAGTTTACATACACTCACATCAATACCATTATCCCAGAAA
Organism: Oncorhynchus tshawytscha; assembly: GCF_018296145.1. NCBI lineage: Eukaryota > Metazoa > Chordata > Actinopteri > Salmoniformes > Salmonidae > Oncorhynchus > Oncorhynchus tshawytscha. The sequence goes on from NC_056451.1 coordinate 26,671,953, forward strand.
CACTAGACCCACTCCAATTTGCATACCGCCCAAACAGATCCACAGATGATGCAATCTCTATTGCACTCCACACTGCCCTTTCCCACCTGGACAAAAGGAACACCTATGTGAGAATGCTTTTCATTGACTACAGCTCAGCGTTCAACACCATAGTACCCTCAAAGCTCATCACCAAGCTAAGGATCCTGGGACTAAACACCTCCATCTGCAACTGGATCCTGGACTTCCTGACAGGCCGCCCCCAGGTGGTGAGGGTAGGTAGCAACACATCTGCCACGCTGATCCTCAACACTGGAGTTCCCCAGGAATGCGTGCTCAGTTCCCTCCTGTACTCCCTGTTCACCCACGAATGCATGGCCAGGCACGACTCAACACCATCATTACGTTTGCTGACGACACAACAGTGGTAGGCCTGATCACCGACAACGACGAGACAGCCTATAGGGAGGAGGTCAGAGACTTGGCCGGGTGCTGCCAGAATAACAACCTATCCCTCAACGTAACGAAGACTAAGGAGATGATTGTGGATTACAGGAAAAGGAGCGCCGTGCACATTCTCATTCTCATTCTCATCGACAGGGCTGTAGTGGAGCAGGTTGAGAGCTTCAAATTCCTTGGTGTCCACATCAACAACAAACTAGATTGGTTCAAACACACCAAGACAGTTGTGAAGAGGGCACGACAATGCCTATTCCCCCTCAGGAAACTGAAAAGATTTGGCATGGGTCCTGAGATCCTCAAAAGGTTCCACAGCTGCAACATTGAGAGCATCCTGACCGGTTGCATCACTGCCTGCTATCCATGACTTCTACACCAGGTGGTGTCAGAGGAAGGCCATAAAAATTGTCAAAGACACCAGCCAAACAGTCATAGACTGTTCTCTCTACTACCGCATGGCAAGCGGTACTGGAGTGCCAAGTCTAGGACAAAAAGGCTTCTCAACAGTTTTTACCCCCAAGCCATAAGACTCCTGAACAGGTAACCAAATGGTTACCCAGACTATTTGCATTGTGTGCCCCCTCCAACCCCTCTTTTACGCTGCTGCTACTCTCTGTTTATCTTATATGCATAGTCACTTTAACTATACATTCATGTACATACTACCTAAATTGGCCCCGACCAACCAGTGCTCCCGCACATTGGCTAACCGGGCTATCTGCATTGTGTCCCACCACCCCCTCTTTTTACGCTTCTGCTACTCTCTGTTCATCATATATGCATAGTCACTTTAACGATACCTACATGTACATACTACCTCAATAAGCCTGACTAACAGGTGTCTGTATGTAGCCTTGCTACTCTCTGTTTATCTTATATGCATAGTCACTTTTACCTATGTACATACTACCTCAATCAGCCTGACTAACAGGTGTTAAGCCTTGCTACTCTCTGTTCATCATATATGCATAGTCACTTTAACGATACCTACATGTCATACTACCTCAATCAGCCTGACTAACAGGTGTCTGTATATAGCCTTGCTACTCTCTGTTCATCATATATGCATAGTCACTTTAACGATACCTACATGTACATACTACCTCAATAAGCCTGACTAACAGGTGTCTGTATGTAGCCTTGCTACTCTCTGTTTATCTTATATGCATAGTCACTTTAACGATACCTACATGTTCATACTATCTCAATAAGCCTGACTAACAGGTGTCTGTATATAGCCTTGCTACTCTCTGTTCATCATATATGCATAGTCACTTTAACGATACCTACATGTACATACTACCTCAATAAGCCTGACCAACAGGTGTCTGTATATAGCCTTGCTACTCTCTGTTTATCTTATATGCATAGTCACTTTAACGATACCTACATGTACATACTACCTCAATAAGCCTGACTAACAGGTGTCTGTATGCAGCCTTGCTACTCTTTTTTCAAATGTCTTTTTACTGTTGTTTTATTTCTTTACTTACCTACACACACACGCACACACACACACACGCACACACACACACACACACACACACACACACACACACCTTTTTTCCCCGCACCATTAGTTAGGGCCTGTAAGTAAGCATTTCACTGTTGTATTCGGCGCACGTGACAAATAAACTTTGATTTGATTTGACTTAGGTTGGAGTCATTAAAACTCGTTTTTCAACCACTCCACAAATTTCTTGTTAACAAACTATAGTTTTGGCAAGTCGGTTAGGACATCTACTTTGGGCATGACACAAGTAATATTTCCAACAATTTACAGACAGATTATTTCACTTATAATTCACTGTATCACAATTCCAGTGGGTCAGAAGTTTACATACACTAAGTTGACTGTGCCTTTAAACAGTTTGGAAAATTCCAGAATACTATGTCATGGCTTTAGAAGCTTCTGATAGGCTAATTTACATCAATTGGAGGTGTACCTGTGGATGTATTTCTGCTGAGGAAGGAGACGCGTTCTGTCTCCTAGATATGAAAGTACTTTGGTGCGAAAAGTGCAAATCAATCCCAGAACAACAGCAAAGGACCTTGCGAAGATACTGGAGGAAACAGGTACAAAAGTATCTATATCAACTGTAAAAGTCCTATATCGACATAACCTGAAAGGCCGCTCAGCAAGTAAGAAGCCACTGCTCCAAAACCACAATAAAAAAGCTAGACTACGGTTTGCAACTGCACATGGGGAGAAACATCGTTCCTTTTGGAGAAATGTCCTCTGGTCTGATGAAACAAAAATATAACTGCTTGGCCATAATGACCATCTTTATGTTTGGAGGAAAAAGGAGGAGGCTTGCAAGCCGAAGAACACCATCCCAACTGTGAAGCACGGAGGTGGTAGCATCATGTTGTGGGGGTGCTTTGCTGCAGGAGGTTGTGGTGCACTTCACAAAATAGATGGCATCATGAGGAGGAAAATTATGTGGATATATTATTGAAGCAACATCTCAAGACATCAGTCAGGAAGTTAAAGCTTGGTCGCAAATGGGTCTTCCGAATGGACAATGACCCCAAGCATACTTCCAAAGTTGTGGCAAAATGGCTTAAGGACAACAAAGTCAAGGTATTGGAGTGGCCATTACAAAGCCCTGACCTCGATCCTATAGAACCTTTGTGGGCAGAACTGAAAAAGCGTGTGCGAGCAAGGAGGCCTACAAACCTGACTCAGTGACACCAGCTCTGTCAGGAGGAATGGGCCAAAATTCACCAACTTATTGTGGGAAGCTTGTGGAAGGCTACCCAAAACGTTTGACCCAAGTTAAACAATTTAAAGGCAACGCTACGAAATACTAATTGAGTGTATGTAAACTTCTGAATCACTAGGAATATGATGAAAGAAATAAAAGCTGAAATAAATTATTATCTCTACTATTATTCTGACATTTCACATTCTTAAAATAAAGTGGTGATCCTAACTGACCTAAGACAGATAATTTTTACTCTTATTAAATGTCAGGAACTGTGAAAAACTTTAAATGTATTTGGCTCCGACTTCAACTGTGTAAATATATACATTTTTTGCTTTCACTTAGCAGATGCTCTCATCCAGAGGGACAGGAGCAATTAGGGTTAAGTGCCTTGCTCAAGGGCACATCAACAGGTGTATCACCTAGTAGGCTCGGGGATTCGAACCAGCGACCTTCCAGTTAGTGGCCCAACGCTCTTAACTGCTAGGCCATCATGCAAAGACGAAAAACACATTCTTTAAAATAACTACTTTAATCAAGTTATAAGCGGCAGCACATAAAAGCTATTCAATTAAATAATTGTCACAATTTTGTCATCACACAACTCATCCAATAACATCCATATCAGTGAGAGGGGGGTTTGGTTTGTGTATCATCTTTCTGCTGTCTGAAATGGCACAGGAATACTGTCCACACCAGCGTGATGCCACCCACAAACACTGTACGAGCAACTGGGGGAACCAGGGAGAAATTCAATGCCTGAGAGAGAGAGAGAGAGAGAGAGAGAGAGAGATCAGTGTGTGTGTGTGTGTATGCATATAATGTGTTATTGTTTCTACCTGCATTGTTGACCAGTACACCACTCCAGTCTGTCATACCCAACAAAAGAGAGGGAGACAGAGAGACCATTAATGTGGTTGTGGTGACCTAGACTTTCCTCTCTTCCTTCAGCAACTAATTCATGCTCTGCATCCTTACCTTGTATGAAGTCCAGAATTTCTCCCTCCAGTTTTCCAATGGGTCCTCTTTGTTTTCTAATACACTAAGACCTTAAAAAGAGTAACTCATATTATAGAACAATGTTTAAGTCTTACACATTGAAAGTTATATCACACCAACAGATACACACTCACATGCATGCACGTGTAGCACTTGGGGATGTGTGAAACTTACTCCTCAGCCACACACGCACGCACCCACACACACACACACACACACACACACACACACACACACACACACACACACACACACACACACACACACACACACACACACACACACACACACACACACACACACACACCTATGAAGAAGGCACTGATAGTAGCGGGGGCAGCAACCAGTTGATCCAGCACTACCTTCCCTGACACCCTTTTGGCCCCTCCCCCTGGCAACATCCTCTCCAGCCCCTTCAGCCAATGGTAGTTGAAATTGGCATGGAAACAGAACCCAACAAAGGCCACTCGAGCGGTCTGGGACCAGTCAATATCATCCCATGTTGTGACACTTTTAGTACCAGTGGAAATATTGGTTCCCTCCATGTTAAGCTTGGCCCCCTCTGAGTCATGGATGGTGTGTGTTCCCTTGTCTGTGTTTAATCCTCCACTCTGTTTCCCTCCAAGCATGCTTTGCTGTATGAGGTCCGCGGATGCGAACAGGGTTGTGTATCCGACCACATTGCTGATGTAGGGGTGGGCCTTAAACAAGGCCCAGGCTCGACTCATGGTTACTGGTGAATTCAGGGGAGAAACAAAGTGTTAACATTATGGAATAAGAAAGAAAACATTCCTTATGACTAATGAATTACATTTCACTTACTTATAGGCTATCAGCATCACAAGCTAGATTCAATGATCCCCAAATAGGTCCACAGACGATGCAATCTCAACCACACTGCACACTGCCCTAACCCATCTGGACAAGAGGAATACCTATGTGAGAATGCTGTTCATCGACTACAGCTCGGCATTCAACACCATAGTACCCTCCAAGCTCGTCATCAAGCTCGAGACCCTGGGTCTCGACCCCGCCCTGTGCAACTGGGTACTGGACTTCCTGACAGGTGGTGAGGGTAGGCAACAACATCTCCTCCCCGCTGATCCTCAACACTGGGGCCCCACAAGGGTGCGTTCTGAGCCCTCTCCTGTACTCCCTGTTCACCCATGCACGCCTCCAACTCAATCATCAATCATCAAGTTTGCGGATGACACAACAGTGGTAGGCTTGATTACCAACAACGACGAGACGGCCTACAGGGAGGAGGTGAGGGCCCTCGGAGTGTGGTGTCAGGAAAATAACCTCACACTCAACGTCAACAAAACTAAGACAAAACCACACTTCACTTCCTGTACTCTATATCATCGACCGCATCCTTATGTAATACATGTATCACTAGCCACTTTAACTATGCCACTTGTACTCGATACCATCTACTGTATCTTGCCTATGCTGCTCTGTTACCATCACTCATTCATATATCCTTATGTACATATTCTTTATCCCCTTACACTGTGTATAAGACAGTAGTTTTGGAATTGTTAGTTAGATTACTTGTTGGTTATTACTGCATTGTCGGAACTAGAAGCACAAGCATTTCGCTACACTCGCATTAACATCTGCTAACCATGTGTATGTGACAAATAAATTAGATTTGATTTGATGATCATTTTATTTTGGATAAAAGTTTCATTACACCATAAGGTCCCACCCTCAAAGACAGTGGGCTATGATAGATAAATTAAACAAAATAACCTTGTCATTTTGCCTTGTCAAATTGAGCTCTGACTCCTTTCTTTAGGCAAAGAGAGAGACAACTTACCTTACAACTTAGCTGTCTCATCCACCGCTTGGAACACAGCAGTGGCAGAGGCACAAGATTCACAGTGCTTGCTGCTGGAGGACACGGAAGGGTGGGTCAATGGAATTCTCAGCCAATAAGAGGCAGGTTCTCAGAGGTCAGAGAGGTCTGCTTGGCTGGTCAAAGTTCTGTCAGAGGGAGTGTGATAAGGCTTTACCTAGTAGCCTTCTTTTGCAATGAAAGCATGTGAGAAAAGCACAGATGGGGAAAGCAGGAGGGAGAGTGAATGGATACATGGAGGAAAAGAGCTAGAGGGATACAGAGTGTATTGTTCAGAACATGAATTAGACAGATCTGATGAATAGCAAGTGTTGTCATACTGGTACAATACCGCCAATCAAACGAAATCCGGTATAACTACAGTGCTACTACCACTATGCTTCTAAAGTAGCCTACTGTACTAGCCTATTAAATGCAGGACATTTGACTGATGCTCTCAGATCATGTGTGTTTATAATTGACTTTGGTGGGAGAATGGTATTACGTTTCTCAACACATTCCCATTCATTGCCACAGCCATGTGTATGTGGCTACTTGCTGCAAAACTGCCAATAGTGACAACAAAGATCCACACTCCTACTCTTTACTGCTGGAAAAGGGTTATGGGGTTATTACTTACCAAAGTAATGGTCCACAGTATAAGTCAGCAAATCTATACCAACATGCCGTTTCTCAAAGGCAGAGCAGACCCTGGTCTCACGCATGTGGCTGCACTAAAAATAGATGCCACTCCTGAAACCACACTTCCCTCCTTTGGTTACATGTGGTAAGTTGAATTTACAATGATAAGCACAGTGTATATATTTAAAGGAATAGTTCACCCCAAACTCCCAATTACATGGAATAAGATGGTGGCAATCATTTCCGCTCCCACTTTGGGATGGAGGCCTATAGATTTTCCTATATGAAACAACACACACACACACTACCCGTTATTCAGTTATGCGGTGAGGATAGTCTATTCATTCGCTGTGCTGCCATAGATATGTAAAATAAAGTGCTAGGGCAGACCTCTGCAGACCCTCAAGGGCAATGTGCCATTAGCAACCACCTCAGCTCTGAGCTCAGAAAATGTGATAATGAACAGCTTGTTAAGTACCTCAACTGGTGCGTTGTGTCTTTCAGTAGTTAACAAGCTGCCTTTAGTGTTCCTCACAATGGAGATGTGCGCCTACGCTTCTACAAGCAGTTGACTTCTCAGATAATTGCCCTCTTTCTTGTCTCTGTCTCTCATCCCTCACTTCCCCAGTCACTCTTCATTTGTCGGGCTGCTCTGTCTCAGAGCAGGGGATTGATGTGTGACGTTCAGCATTGACTCGTTGAGACACATACACACACACACAGACACACAATCAACCACAAAACCCCACCTCTCTCTCCATCTGTACCTCAACCTGTCTTTCTGACACATGATTGGGAGTCAGTCTACAGAGCTAGAGATAGACACAGCAGTGCCAAGGTGAGTTTTCTTTGTATTGTTCTATATTGTAGAATAGTTTTAGTTTAATAAGTGGTTTTGATGGTCCAGCTTGTTGGAGCATGATGCTGGCATCCCTAATGTTATGGGTTTGATTCTCGAATAGACCGTTATTCTGTCTGCTAAATGACCATTATTTCATCATTCCAATTACACCTTGGACAGAATCTTCCCTGAAAATAGTCGGCTGGACCAATTATTAGAGGGTTTTGGTTATTGTTTTAAACCAATGTAATATCTGAACAATTATGGGATACCCTAATATGTTACAGGAGTGCCCAGCCCACTTGTGTGGGTTTTGTTTCTGTAGGTCCTGTTGGTTCAGTTTAAGACTCAGTGAAGTTGTAGTTTCACAATTGTGGCAACAGATTTCATGTCTAATGCAGGTTGACATTTTTTTTTTTGCATTCTGGTGTTCCACGGAAAATGTGAAACTGAATAATTCTAACTTAGACATTGTAGATAGGCCTTCAAGATTACACTACGAGTTTCCCACATTTCAATGGTTCTGTTACATGTCATATCTGCTGCCACTTCTAGTGGTATATGCTCCCATATGGTGGGAAGCTCACAAGAAATGTCTTTGGACTTAGGGAAACTCATATTTGACCTTATCCCCCTCTCCTAATGTTGATACCTCTGTTACCCCTCCCACCTCATCCTTCTCTCTCACCACATCCCCGATTAACACCCCAGACCTGTTACTCCTCTCTTCCCTTCTCCTCCTTCCAGCCATGCGTCCATCCAACTCTGTGACCTTTGAACCCAGGGTGGAGCGAGGTGTTCCCTGGGGTCGCGACCTCTTTACCTTTGTAACATCAGCAGCAGGCCACATGATGCGGACACTCCAGAGACCAAGGAAGAACAGGCCATCCAAACGTCAAGTCAACCACCGGCGCTTCCTACACAACATGATCCAGAGGTGTGTGTGTACCGTATGAGTTTCTGGTGAGAGTGAGTGCCATTATAAGATGCCTTAAACTGAAATGTTATACTGCCCCTTCTCTCAAACAGGAAGTTTGCAGAGATAGAGGCAGCCAATCACCAGCTTGTGTCTGTCCTCTTCTCAACGGAGGTAGCGAATAGCGACACACCTTCCCCATCACGACAGCCAATAACCAATGACCAATCTAACAGCACCTCTAAAGAAGGTATTCTCTTTAATTATCCAGGTGACTTGATGCATAAATTAAGCAAACTGGGCTCCTATGATGTTTATACTTATCTTCACCTTTTGTCCTTTCTCCTCCCTCTGAATGAACCCCCATGTTGACTCAGACTCCCCTCCAGCTCCTGTAAGTGCAGAAGCAAACCTTTCCCTTTGTTCACATGAAACTGAAGCCCTTGCAACAGAACAGAAAGACCCTGGAGACCAATGGAGGAGACTCTACCCCAAACATCTCCAAATGGACCAGTCCAACAGCAACACTCCAAGTAAAGGAACATACCAAACGACTCATAAACAGTGGGGCAGAACAGAAAATCCAACTGACTATAGATCATCCATAACATCAGAGAAAACCATTGTCTTAGAACAAGAGGAGGAACACTTTCACAAAGAACCCTTCAGTTGTGATGTCACTTCAGAGGAGAGCCTTTATAGCTGGATAGACAGCATTAGAGAGAAATATGACACACAACTTAGACACGACTCATATTCAAATATCATGGCCCCAACTCAAAACCAGAGGGCCCTACCTCTAAACTTGGATACCTCAACTTTCAACCCAACACCCCTCTATCCCGGACTCTCCCCTCTGTCCCTAGATTCCTGTGACTTTGGGGTCACAACGGTCGCAGACAACTCCGCTTGCTCCCAGTCCCAAAACAATATGTCAGACAGTGACACAGTGGAGAGCCAGAGAATGGACATGTTGAGCCTGTGGGAATCAGAGGTTGAACCACAGAATGATGGGGACCCTCCGGCCCATCTAGAGACCATCTGGGGGTATCCTGGTGATGAGAGGAGCCTAGGTGATAAGGCGCACGTTGATGACATCACATTTCTGAACCAATCCGAAAGTTTCATAGAGAAGTTGATGCTCCACACCAGCAGCAGTAGGAGTGACGGTAGATCTGAGATGGAGATGATTGACTGTGATGGAGGGCAGTATGAATACAGATCTGGATACGGATGTTCTATCGATCCAGTAACAGCCATAAGAGACTTCATTAGTGGCCAGGGCAGCTCACAGTGTATGTTGGAGAGTGCTGTGGGAAGACAAGGTACAGATAGGCAGTTCACCTGTTTAAATATGAACCCAAACCAACTGTCCACCTCTGTAGGCTACCATTGTGACTTCCCAGACCCCAACATCCTTCAGAGGTCTTGTCCCCAACAAGATGGTACCTTCTCATTCGTGAATGATGATATGAATCAGAATTGTATTCCCTATGAGGGAGTGGCCAGATCCTTCCCGGCCCCAGTTCACACCCCTCATCCACATCAGGTTCTGACCCCACCCCTGGAAGATGATTGGCTGTTCACTGATATCATGGGGGCCCATCAGTGTGAGTAGTGGGTCCCGCTACTGCCCAAATTAGCTGCAGTGCCACTAAAAAGGGGGAATGATACTTCACCTTATAAATGATCTATTGTGGTTTGACTGTATTACTGTATTCACTTCTTTATGTGTGTCATGTTAACTTATTGATAAATGGTGAAACGTATTAAATAAGTCAGTGTTAGTCTCTCCTTACATTAAATTACAGTAAATGTGTACATGTAACTGTGTGTTCACCAAACAAATTAACACATTGAAACACACAAAATGTCAAAACCAACAACATATATTAAAGTTCATCCCAGTCAGATATGTTTTATAATTACAGCATCATCAACAAAAAATGGCTAATGAACAACACATTTCCAAAATGTTCAATTTCCACAGAAGCCATAAAAGAAAGAAAACAAAATAATATAATAATTATAACACCTTTGAAAAAGCACTGGTCTCTCTACAGCGGCACAGACACTTCATTCCAGGGGTCAGCCTTTAACCTTTAACCTCAAACCAACCTTCCTACTACTTCCCCTGAAGACCAAACCTAGATAGTTTAAAATGTAGTGATCTTAATTTTCACAACTTTAAAGTGACAGTTTGCATCCAAATAACATTTAAAACATCTGCTCAGATCTTTGACAAATCAGTTAGATTTACATATAAAATCTGCATCATCTCCAGAGAGATGGGACTGACTGTGAACCAATGCCAGCCACTGATACTGCCGGAGTCTGCCCTCTATTGGTGCATATGGAAAGTGCAGCATTTACAGTAACTTACAAAAAAAGTACATTTTGCCAAATAAATCACATGAAGAGGAAGAAAAAAAAGACCAAATAAATGTCGTCATTTTTCTGTAATCAAATACTAATAGAACTCATTGTTAATTCAAAGATCCCATGTCCTCATTAGGCTGCTAGTTCTGAAGATCTGACTGTTTCTATAGTACTGTCATGAAAAGGATCCAAAGGGATCTTGGTTTGCTCTCCACTGTGTCAAGCTTGACATGAGATAATGATGGGGAACTGTAACTTTGCTCTCCACTGTGTCAAGCTTGACATGAGATAATGATGGGGAACTGTAACTTTGCTCTCCACTGTGTCAAGCTTGACATGAGATAATGATGGGGAACTGTAACTTTGCTCTCCACTGTGTCAAGCTTGACATGAGATAATGATGGGGAACTGTAACTTTGCTCTCCACTGTGTCAAGCTTGACATGAGATAATGATGGGGAACTGTAACTTTGCTCTCCACTGTGTCAAGCTTGACATGAAATAATGATGGGGAACTGTAACTTTGCTCTCCACTGTGTCAAGCTTGACATGAGATAATGATGGGGAACTGTAACTTTGCTCTCCACTGTGTCAAGCTTGACATGAGATAATGATGGGGAACTGTAACTTTGCTCTCCACTGTGTCAAGCTTGACATGAGATAATGATGGGGAACTGTAACTTTGCTCTCCACTGTGTCAAGCTTGACATGAGATAATGATGGGGAACTGTAACTTTGCTCTCCACTGTGTCAAGCTTGACATGAGATAATGATGGGGAACTGTAACTTTGCTCTCCACTGTGTCAAGCTTGACATGAGATAATGATGGGGAACTGTAACTTTGCTCTCCACTGTGTCAAGCTTGACATGAGATAATGATGGGGAACTGTAACTTTGCTCTTTAAACAACCTTTTAGTTGTTCAACCCTGCATGCTTTTCAACGGGAATGTCCTAGTCTTATGTGGAGGGAGATAAATACTCTTCCTTGTACAAGAGCAGACAACCGGGAGACTATGCGGCCAATGCTATAATCAATGGAATGCACCGCCATGCAAATACGTAGTGTTTAACTAGACTGAGCAGCGAAACGTCCCTATGTCAAGGTGTCGTGTGTCTGTAAGAACAGTATGTGGACAGGATATTTCTTCTCTGTACAGACTTCTGCTGTGTCAGGCAGAGAGGTTCTGGGGCTGAGAGGAGTTCAAATATAAACAATATACACTAACAAAAAGGTTTTGTACTTGTTAAACTTGAATGAATGGTGAATGTTGTTGGAGATTACAGGGGGCGGGGCATGTATCCTCTAAAACCATATCTTCTAACTGGCTAGAAATCTCCCTGTCTGTCCCTTAATGAAAAGACAACACTTTGGAAGATTCGACCCCTTATGACTTCCGCAAAAACACTATTATGATATATGGGGAGGGAAGCCTAGAGCGTTACTGTTCTAGAATGATCTATACAGAAATTCCGGGTAGAAACAGGGTTTTCTTGGTGCTTCATACGACAGATCTGAAGACAATGAACTCAACGGAAGTTGCTGGAAAAAGTCCACCACTTTGGTCTGTTATTCCAGAGGGTAGTTCTATGGATGACAGTGGAAATTCCTCCAACACCCATCTCCGCCATACTACTCTACTTGAATCTATTCTATTCTACTACGTATACAATAAGTCCCTTTTCTCATCCATACGCCCACCATTTGGTTAAACACAAAAGCTTTGTTCCATAAATATATTACACAATGAATGAATTTAAAAAAACAATATTACAATGTACAATATGTCTGTTTGATAAACACAAAAGATATGGATGCTTATGATATGTTGAGAATGACTAGCAGTCTTAAAACACCAACACCAAGTCTTCAACTTTCACATGTTCCTGTTCTGTGTAAGAGATTCCAGTGTCCTGCTCCACAGGTGAGTTCTGATGTAGTGTTGGTTACTGTCTTAAATGTCTGTCATCTCTCTGTCCAATATATTTCCAGTGCATTCCCTACTAACCAAGACCTACAAACTTCCCTAACATCCTGATACACTGTCAAATAGAACAACCAATACCCCATCCAGGAATTATTCAACAACACAAGTCTACATAGATAGACAGATGTTGTTAACCACAATCTACCTAGTAATTGTGATTCTGTTCTTAAGCTCTCTCTATTGTCATGGTTGCAGTATGTGTGAGGCCCTGCCTTCCTTTCCATCAGTGCCAGTGACACCATACCAGTATGTCATCTACCAATGATATGTCTGAACAGACTGGAAACAATACAAAAAACAACCAGCGGCAATAAATAATGGAGGATTTTGCTCATATTCAGACTGATATAAATGACATAGATTCAACTGCATGTATTTATAAGAAGCGATATGTTAAAGACTTAAAGAAACTATATACCTACTGTATATCTACCTACTGTATATCTACCTACTGTATCTATCTACCTACTGTATCTATCTACCTACTGTATACCTACCTATGCAATCCATTGGCCTAACTACAGTAACTACCTATCTGTCTCAATCCAAAAAGGTCAATGAATGTCTAGATAACCCAGATCAGAGCACAGCACCTGAAGACAGACTGCATGGTTTGTTTTGCAATAGTGTTTGATGCAACTGCAATAACATGTTTGGTTGTCATCGCTTCTCATGACAAAAGATAGCAACATTTCATCATCTTATGACAATCATAAGATGGATTGATAAGGTCTACGATGATGCCGGTGTTTATGCCCTAGCCAGTTTCACCAGTATGTGTGATGATGGAGTGAAATATCATCAGTCTTTTTCTATAGAAACTTGACACTAGCTTCATTCTTCGTTGTGCATACAACAGCAAGGATGATTATCATTTTTCATTTTTTCTCTCTCACTTAACCCTCTTCCCTGATTGATATTTCTCCCATATATGACCTAATTCAAACTACAAACAAATGAGTAATATATCCTAAAATACTTCACAGACATTCTGTGTTTGTTTTCTAAAATACATTTTAAAATAACAACTTGGCGTTAAATTGAAATTCAAGTGAGAGAGAGAAAGATGAACAACTCATGGGAGCTTCTCCCAGGCTTGTTAAAAGACAGAAGTGCATATCAGCTGTCTTTCACACTAGCAGTCAATGAGCGATTACCTTTTCCAAGACACACACTGACAGAGGGACTACATACATAGAAACATGAATCAGTCCCCTGTGTGTGTGTGTGTGTGTGTGTTTCTCTAGTCTTGCAAAATGTCTTCTCAAACATGCAGATTGTCATTAACCCTTTGAGGAGTGGAACATTATTCGGAGTGTTTTATTCCAGAATTCTACAGCATTCTAGAACATTTAGCAGCCCTTTGCGATGTCCTCAACTAGAACGCTAAACACAGGTGGAATATTGTCAGAGTTCCTCAAAGGGTTAAACATGGCCTTACATTGAGTGGCCAGTAGCCATCTTATTTCTGCCATTTGAAGCATAATACAGTATCATAATAATAGAACATGGTTATGCTGATATAATTCACTTTCCCTCAGATGTCTGGGAGATGAAGTTTCCCCCAGTGAGATTACAGTCCATATTCTTGCTCATGAATCATCAATAAATCCTCTTCCCCCCTTAAATTGTGTGTGTGTGTGAGAGAGAGAGAGTGTGTGTGAGTGTATGCTCCCTGTTCTAGTTTGGACTGCAGAGGAAAGAGTTTAAAGAAGTGCAGGATCAGTAGGTCAGTCTATGTGAGGGTGTATTTGTATGTACATATACATGTATGCAGGCCTATGTGTACATATACATGTATGCAGGCCTATGCGTACATATACATGTATGCAGGCCTATGTGTACATATACATGTATGCAGGCCTATGTGTACATATACATGTATGCAGGCCTATGTGTACATATACATGTATGCAGGCCTATGTGTACATATACATGTATGCAGGCCTATGTGTACATATACATGTATGCAGGCCTATGCGTACATATACATGTATGCAGGTCTATGTGTACATATACATGTATGCAGGTCTATGTGTACATATACATGTATGCAGGCCTATGTGTACATATACATGTATGCAGGTCTATGTGTACATATACATGTATGCAGGCCTATGTGTACATATACATGTATGCAGGTCTATGTGTACATATACATGTATGCAGGTCTATGTGTACATATACATGTATGCAGGTCTATGTGTACATATACATGTATGCAGGTCTATGTGTACATATACATGTATGCAGGCCAATGCGTCTGTGTGAGTATGTATCTGTATGTATGCGTGTGTGTTTGTGTGTGTGTTACTCAGTGTCGTTGAGGCTGTATGGTGGGGGGTCCCAGACTGTTGCTTTCAGAGGGGGTGTGGGGGTGCCGGGGCCAGTTCCGGGGCCAGTACCAGAAGAAGGAGTCGGGGAGGGGGGGGGCTCCTCCGAGTCAGAGTTCTCACACGACAGATCATCCACCAACGCCCTGCGACCTGAGCGCATCCCAAGGGGCATCGGAGCACGCCTGGCGGGAGAGAGGTGGTAGAGACGGTCATAGAGGTGGAGAGGAGATAAAGGGAGGGTTCATACAGTGCATTTGGAAAGTATTCAGATCCCTTGACCTTTTTCCACATTTTGTTACATTACAGCCTTATTGTAAATCGGATTAAACCATTTCCCCCTCATCAATCGACACACAATACCCCATAATGACATAGCAAAAACAGCTTTTTATACATTTAAAACTTAAAAATATCACATTTACACAAGTATTCAGTCCCTTTACTCAGAGTTTTGTTTTCATCACAGATCTCTCTGTACATCTTTCCCTCGATTCTGACTAGTCTCCCAGTCCCTGCTGCTGAACATTTTCCCCACAGCATGATGCTGCCACCACCATGCTTCACCGTAGGGATGGTGCCAGGTTTCCTCCAGAAGTAACACTTGGCATTCAGGCCAGAGTGCAATCTTGGTTTCCTCAGATGAGAGAATCTTGTTTCTGTCACGACCTGATCTGTTTCACCTGTTCCTGTTATTATCTCCACCCCCTTCAGGTATCGCTTATTTTCCCCAGTGTATTTATCCCTGTCTCTCTGTGCCAGTTCATCTTATATGTTAGTCAAGTCAACCAGCTGTAATGTGGTCTGTGTAGCTGGTGTAGAGGAGTCAGGCGCAGGACAGCAGACATGAGTAAATAAACGTATTTTACTCAACATAAACAAATACAATACAAACTAAGCGAGCCCACATAAACGGACCATATTACAAAAAAACAATCACTCACAAACAAACATGGGGGAACAGAGGGTTCAATAATGAACATGTAATTGGAGCATTGAAACCAGGTGTGTAAGACAAAGACAAAACAAATGGAAAATGAAAAGTGGATCAGCGATGGCTAGAAGGCCGGTGACGTGGACCGCCAAACACCCCCCGAACAAGGAGAGGGACCGACTTCGGTGGAAGTCGTGACACCAGCGTATTTTTCCCATTCTCCTTTTGCTATTCTCTTTTTGATAGTCTTCCCGGTTTTGACCCCTGCCTGACTCTGGACTTCTTTCTCGCCTGCCTGATCATCCTGTCTGCCCTGACCTTGATTCTGCCTGCCCTGACCTTGATTCTGCCTGCCCTGACCTTGATTCTGCCTGCCCTGACCTTGATTCTGCCTGCCCTTCGGTACCTTTTGGACTCTGAACTGGTTTTGACCCTTTTGCCTGTCCGCGACCATCCTCTTGCCTTACCTTATTGGATTAATAAATATTGTAAGACTCCAACCATCTGCCTCCTGTGTCTGCATCTGGGTCTCACCTTGTGTCATGATAGTTTCTCATTGTCTGAGAGTCTTCAGGTGCCTTTTGGCAAACTCCAAGCATGCTGTCATGTGCCTTTTACTGAGGAGTGGCTTCCGTCTGGCCACTCTCCCATAAAGGCCTGATTGATGGAGTGCTGCAGAGATGGTTGTCCTTCCGGAAGGCTCTCCCATCTTCACAGAAGAACTATAGAGCTCTGTCAGAGTGACCATCGGGTTCTTGGTCACCTTCCTGACCAAGGCTCTTCTCCTCAGATTGCTCAGTATGGCTGGTTGGCTAGCTCTAGGAAGAGTCTTGTTGGTTCTAAACTTCTTCCATTTTTTTGGTACCCTTCCCCAGATCTGTGCCTCAACACCATCCTGTCTCGGAGCTCTACGGACAATTCCTTCAACCCCATGGCTTGGTTTATGCTCTGACATGCACTGTCAACTGTGGGACCTTTTATAGACAGGTGTGTGCCTTTCCAAATCATGTCCAATCAATTTAATTTATTACAGGGGACTCCAATCAAGTTGTAGAAACATCTCAAGGATGATCAATGGAAACAGGATGAACCTGAGCTCAATTTTGAGTTTCATAGCTAAGGGTTTGAAAAGTTATGTAAATAAGGTATTTCTGTTTATTTTTAATAAATTATCAAGCATTTCCCCAATTTTTTTTCTCACTTTGTCATTATGGGGTATTGTGTGTAGATTGATTAACATTTTTTAAAATCCATTGTAGAATAAGGCTGTGATGTAACAACATGTGGAAAAAAGGCAGTGTATATCTGATATGTCTCTATGAGGGACTGGAAAGACAAGAGCCCTCTTGTGTTATAAAGGTGACTAAACCCCTGAGACATAAAACTAAAACAAGACAGTATTTCCTCAGTTTAAAATATACTGCAGTCCACACAACTAACAGAAATCTTAACTTAATGAATTGCACACGCACGCACACACAGACCTACTTCTCTGGTTTCCGTTCAGATGTGGTGATGCTGAGTGGATGGAGTGGAGTGTGAGGCAGACTGATGGACAGTGTGTCAGTATTAGATGAGGTCAATGGAAGAAAAAACATGCAATAATACAACATGGTGGTAGTAGGTGGCAATGGAACTGCAAACATACAATGGATCTGGGAGGGTCACTCAGATTACCCCCCACACACACACACACACACACACACACACACATACACACACACCCACACACATACACACACACACACACACACACACACACACACACACACACACACACACACACACATCCACACACACACACACACACACACACATACACATACACACACACACACACATACACACACACCCACACACATACACACACACACACACACACACACCCACACACACACACACACACACACACACACACACACACACACACACACACACACATCCACACACACGCACACACACACACACACACATACACATACACACACACACACACACACACACACACACACACACACACACACACACACACACACACACACACACATACACTTACATACACACACACATACACACACACACACACACACACACACACACACACACACACACACACAGATAGTATTACCTGAGGTGGCTGCGTAGAGCGGTGATCTCGCGGGTCATGCTCTGGGAGCTGTCAGTCAGCTCCTCCATCTCTCTCTGCAGTTTACGTCTCTGGGCATTGGAACGAGAGTTATCCTCCTCCACCTCCTCGAGCTGCCTCTTCAGCTGCCTCAGCCGGCCCATAGACTTATCCAACTGGAGAGAGGAGGGGGGTGTAGAGGGAGTGAGAGAGATGAAGAGAATGGTTCAAGTGGAAGAGGAGAAGACAATAGAAGAAGGGAGGAAGGGTATCAGAGAGGGCCGGAGGGAGACAGATTAAGCACAGAACACGAGGACTGGGATTACATCCCACAGATTAAATTCCAGATGATTTTTGAGAGGGGGTGAGTATCACCTCTACCTCTACACTGTAGAGGGATTATTTTGTTAGGTATCATTTGGGAGGAGATAACCCCTGCCTTCCCCTGGTGCCAGGGCTGGATTAGATTAGGATTGGGATTAGCAGGACCAACCACTCCTTTTGGGATGAAAACACACCCTACTGTATCTCTCCATCTCTATGGTGAACTCATAGAGAAGAGGTTTCATACCTGTTCTCTGTACTGGTTCGTACTAGTTCTCTGTACTGGTCTGTACTGGTTCGTACCTGTTCTCTGTACTGGTCTATACTGGTTCATACCTGTTCTCTGTACTGGTCTGTACCTGTTCTCTGTACTGGTGTGTACTGGTACGTACCTGTTCTCTGTACTGGTCTGTACTGGCACGTACTTATTCTCTGTACTGGTCTGTACTGGTTCGTACCTGTTCTCTGTACTGGTTCGTACCTGTTCTCTGTACTGGTCTGTACTGGTTCGTACCTGTTTTCTGTACTGGTCTGTACTGGTACGTACCTGTTCTCTGTACTGGTCTGTACTGGTACGTACTTGTTCTCTGCACTGGTCTGTACTGGTACGTACTTGTTCTCTGCACTGGTCTGTACTGGTTCGTACCTGTTCTCTGTACTGGTCTGTACTGGTTCGTACCTGTTCTCTGTACTGGTCTGCATGTCTCCTCTCGTCCTCTGCCTGCATCATCACCTCCTTCAGTTTTTTCTCTGTCTTCCTCACCAGCTTGTTGGCTATCGCTCGCTCTCTGGGGGGAGGGGAGAAAGACTGTGAGTCATGTTTTATCCCCATACCCAGAACATACAGTCAGAATAGTAGTGGAAGAAGTTAGATGTTAGAGGGAGGAGATGGGAAGGAAAAGGAAGAGAGGGATGGGAGGAGAAGTGAAGAGGGGAGGGGGAGTGTAACAAGGCGAGAGAAGAAGTAACAAGACGAGAGAGGAAGTAACAAGACGAGAGAAGAAGTAACAAGGCGAGAGAAGAAGTAACAAGACGAAAGAAGAAGTAACAAGGCGAGAGGAGAACTAACAAGGCGAGAGAAGAAGTAACAAGGCGAGAGAGGAAGTAACAAGGCGAAAGAAGAAGTAACAAGGCGAGAGAAGAAGTAACAAGGCGAGAGAAGAAGTAACAAGACGAAAGAAGAAGTAACAAGGCGAGAGAAGAAGTAACAAGGCGAGAGAGGAAGTAACAAGACGAGAGAAGAAGTAACAAGGCGAGAGAAGAAGTAACAAGACGAAAGAAGAAGTAACAAGGCGAGAGAAGAAGTAACAAGGCGAGAGAGGAAGTAACAAGACGAGAGAAGAAGTAACAAGGCGAGAGAAGAAGTAACAAGGCGAGAGAAGAAGTAACAAGGCGAGAGAGGAAGTAACAAGACGAGAGAAGAAGTAACAAGGCGAGAGAAGAAGTAACAAGGCGAGAGAAGAAGTAACAAGGCGAGAGAAGAAGTAACAAGGTGAGAGAAGAAGTAACAAGGTGAGAGATGAAGTAACAAGACGAAAGAAGAAGTAACAAGGCGAGAGGAGAACTAACAAGGCGAGAGAAGAAGTAACAAGGCGAGAGAGGAAGTAACAAGACGAGAGAAGAAGTAACAAGGCGAGAGAAGAAGTAACAAGGCGAGAGAAGAAGTAACAAGGCGAGAGAAGAAGTAACAAGGTGAGAGAAGAAGTAACAAGGTGAGAGATGAAGTAACAAGGCGAGAGAAGAAATAACAAGGCGAGAGGAGAAGTAACAAGGCGAGAAGAAGTAACAAGGCGAGAGAAGAAAGTAACAAGACGAGAGAGGAAGGGAACAAGGCGAGAGAGGAAAGGAACAAGGCGAGAGAGGAAAGGAACAAGGCGAGAGAGGAAAGGAAAGGAACAAGGCGAGAGGAGAAAGTAACAAGGCGAGAGAAGAAAGTAACAAGGCGAGAGAGGAAAGGAACAAGGCGAGAGAGGAAAGGAACAAGGCGAGAGGAGAAGTAACAAGGCAAGAGAAGAAGTAACAAGGCGAGAGGAGAAGTAACAAGGCGAGAGGAGAAGTAACAAGGCGAAAGGAGAAGTAACAAGGCGAGAAGAAGTAACAAGGCGAGAGGAGAAGTAACAAGGCGAGAAGAAGTAACAAGGCGAGAGAAGAAAGTAACAAGGCGAGAGAAGAAGTAACAAGGCGAGAAGAAGTAACAAGGCGAGAGGAGAAAGTAACAAGGCGAGAGAGGAAAGGAACAAGGCGAGAGAGGAAAGGAACAAGGCGAGAGAGGAAAGGAACAAGGCGAGAGAGGAAAGGAAAGGAACAAGGCGAGAGAAGACGTAACAAGGCAAGAGGAGAAAGTAACAAGGCGAGAGAAGAAAGTAACAAGGCGAGAGAGGAAAGGAACAAGGCGAGAGAGGAAAGGAACAAGGCGAGAGAGGAAAGGAACAAGGCGAGAGAGGAAAGGAACAAGGCGAGAGAGGAAAGGAACAAGGCGAAAGAGGAAAGGAACAAGGCGAGAGAAGAAAGGAACAAGGCGAGAGAGGAAAGGAACAAGGCAAGAGAGGAAAGGAACAAGGCGAGAGAAGAAAGGAACAAGGCGAGAGAGGAAAGGAACAAGGCGAAAGAGGAAAGGAACAAGGCGAGAGAAGAAAGGAACAAGGCGAGAGAAGAAGTAACAAGGCGAGAGAGGAAAGTAACAAGGCGAGAGAGGAAAGGAACAAGGCGAGAGAAGAAAGGAACAAGGCGAAAGAGGAAAGTAACAAGGCGAGAGAAGAAGTAACAAGGCGAGAGAGGAAAGTAACAAGGCGAGAGAGGAAAGTAACAAGGCGAGAGAAGAAAGGAACAAGGCGAGAGGAGAAAGGAACAAGGCGAGAGGAAAGGAACAAGGCGAGAGAGGAAAGGAACAAGGCGAGAGGAGAAAGTAACAAGGCGAGAGAAGAAGTAACAAGGCGAGAGAGGAAAGGAACAAGGCGAGAGAATAAAGGAACAAGGCGAGAG
Source organism: Oncorhynchus tshawytscha (assembly GCF_018296145.1). Classification (NCBI taxonomy): domain Eukaryota; kingdom Metazoa; phylum Chordata; class Actinopteri; order Salmoniformes; family Salmonidae; genus Oncorhynchus; species Oncorhynchus tshawytscha. The sequence continues at coordinate 26,693,399 of NC_056451.1, forward strand.
AGGAAAGGAACAAGGCGAGAGAAGAAGTAACAAGGCGAGAGAAGAAGTAACAAGGCGAGAGAGGAAAGGAACAAGGCGAGAGAGGAAAGGAATAAGGCGAGAGAGGAAAGGAACAAGGCGAGAGAGGAAAGGAACAAGGCGAGAGAAGAAGTAACAAGACGAGAGAAGAAGTAACAAGGCAAGAGAAGAAGAAAGTAACAAGGCGAGAGAAGAAGTAACAAGGCGAGAGAGGAAAGGAACAAGGCGAGAGAGGAAAGGAACAAGGCGAGAGAATAAAGGAACAAGGCGAGAGAGGAAAGAACAAGGCGAGAGAAGAAGTAACAAGGCGAGAGAGGAAAGGAACAAGGCGAGAGAGGAAAGGAACAAGGCGAGAGAGGAAAGGAACAAGGCGAGAGAGGAAAGGAACAAGGCGAGAGAGGAAAGGAAAGGAACAAGGCGAGAGAAGACGTAACAAGGCGAGAGGAGAAAGTAACAAGGCGAGAGAAGAAAGTAACAAGGCGAGAGAGGAAAGGAACAAGGCGAGAGAGGAAAGGAACAAGGCGAGAGAGGAAAGGAACAAGGCGAGAGAGGAAAGGAACAAGGCGAGAGAAGAAAGTAACAAGGCAAGAGAAGAAGCGAGAGAGGAAAGGAACAAGGCGAGAGAGGAAAGGAACAAGGCGAGAGAAGAAGTAACAAGGCGAGAGAGGAAAGGAACAAGGCGAGAGAGGAAAGGAACAAGGCGAGAGAGGAAAGGAACAAGGCGAGAGAGGAAAGTAACAAGGCGAGAGAGGAAAGTAACAAGGCGAGAGAAGAAGTAACAAGGCGAGAGAGGAAAGTAACAAGGCGAGAGAAGAAAGGAACAAGGCGAGAGGAGAAAGGAACAAGGCGAGAGGAAAGGAACAAGGCGAGAGAGGAAAGGAACAAGGCGAGAGGAGAAAGTAACAAGGCGAGAGAAGAAGTAACAAGGCGAGAGAGGAAAGGAACAAGGCGAGAGAATAAAGGAACAAGGCGAGAGAGGAAAGGAACAAGGCGAGAGAAGAAGTAACAAGGCGAGAGAAGAAGTAACAAGGCGAGAGAAGAAGTAACAAGGCGAGAGAAGAAGTAACAAGGCGAGAGAAGAAGTAACAAGGCGAGAGAAGAAGTAACAAGGCGAGAGAAGAAGTAACAAGGCGAGAGAGGAAGTAACAAGGCGAGAGAAGAAGTAACAAGGCGAGAGAGGAAAGGAAAGAACAAGGTGAGAGAAGACGTAACAAGGCGAGAGAAGAAGTAACAAGGCGAGAGAAGAAGTAACAAGGCGAGAGAGGAAAGGAACAAGGCGAGAGAGGAAAGGAACAAGGCGAGAGAGGAAAGGAACAAGGCGAGAGAGGAAAGGAACAAGGCGAGAGAGGAAAGGAACAAGGCGAGAGAGGAAAGGAACAAGGCGAGAGAGGAAAGGAACAAGGCGAGAGAAGAAGTGTGAGGGGAAATCCATCAGAGAATGTGTGTGTTCCCCTCACTGTCTCTCCTGCTCCAGCTGCTCCTCCATGCCGTCCATCTTGGCCTCCAGGGCGGCGACACTGAGCCTGTGTTTTCCCCTGACAGCTCCCTCCATCTCCCCCAGCTTCAGCTTCAGCTCCTTGTTATGCCTCTCCAGAGCCTCCCTGGCCCCCTCAGCCTTCTGGCCCAGTGTCCTCTCTCCCTGCAGCTGCACCGTCAGAGTCTCCACCTGGGGAGGGAGGGGAGACAGAGGGATAGAAAGGGAGATTAAAACCAAGAAAAATGGACAAATGTAAATCGAGTCCCGTATACTGTGTGTGTGTGTCTATATGTGTGTGTGTGTAGGGGTAAGTGTGTGAGAGTGTGTACCTGAAGTGTAGTCTTCCTGTGTCTCTCGGCCACTAGTTCAGCATTGCTTTGCTCCTCCTCCAACTCCTCCTCCAGCTGAGTGACTCGCGCCTCCAACCTCCGCTTCTCATCACACAGAGCCGACCTGACAACACACACACCGTGAGTAATACACACATAATACACAGTAATACACACACCGTGAGTAATACACACACATAATACACAGTAATACACACACTGTGAGTAATACACACGCATAATACACAGTAATACACACACCGTGAGTAATGCACACGCATAATACACAGTAATACACACACCGTGAGTCATACGCACCCATAATATACAGTAATACACACACCGTGAGTAATACACACACATGAGTACACACATACAGAAAGGAAAATAGAAAGAGAGATACTGACTTCCCGGTAGAGCTGTTGACAATCTCATCAGCCATCTCATCTCTCTCCTGCTGAGCCTGTCTCCTCATCTTCTCAGACACTGATAAATCCTACACACAGAGAGAGAGAGTCAGAGAGAGAGAGAAAGAGAGAGACAGGCATAAGGAGAGAGACAGAGAAAGAGAGAGAGAGAAAGAGAGAGGGCGTTAGTATCCTAAAACACAAGAGTTTGTGTCTTCGCAAATCTCTCACACACACACCAGCACACACACCTCTGTAAGCTGCAATAACTCCGCCTCCAAGGTCTGCAAGCGCTTCTCTGTGTCTTTTGATTGGACGACCACCTCGTCACGGGCCAGCTTGGACTCATCCAGCTCACGAAGCACCTCCTTCATCTGAACCTGAGAGAGAGCGAAAAGGAGGGTTGATTAAATATGGTTTTCTGTAAGGTTCTGTGCTGGGACCCTTACCGTTCTCATTATAGCTGTGGTTTATATATCAGTTAACTGCACAGCATCTAATCTCAGACCGAGCAAGCAGTATTAGAAAGAAAGAGAGAAGGGGGGTGTAGCTTACCTGCAGTCTCCGTAGCTGCCTAAGCCCCTCCTCCCTGCCGCGATTGGCTGTCTCCACCTGGGCCTCAGCCTCCTGTAGCTCCGCCTCCAGCTGCTTCTTGACGGACATGGCCTGAGAGCGTTGACTCCTCTCCTCCTCTAGCTGGGTCTCCAACTCCCTCACCTGGAGGGGAAGGAGAGAAAGAGAAGAGGAGAGGAGGATGGAAAGAAAGGGAACAGCAGAGAAAGAGAGAAGTTTAGCATCTAATCCAAATGAATAACTGTCTCCCCATATTCAGGCTTGATACACTCCTCTTCTTCTCTCTTCTCTCCATACCTGTTTGTTGAGAGACCTCCTCTTCTCCTCTCCTTTCTCCTCCTTGGTGCTGATCTCTCTCTCAAACTGGGCCCTGAGGGCTTGGAGGGTGACCTCGAGCCTCAGCCTGGAGTTCTCCGCCTCCCCCAGCTCCTCCTCCAGCTCCTGGGTCTGAGTGCGCAGGGACTCTGCCTCTGTCTCCAGGGCCCGCCGGGAACGCTCCAACTCATGCACCTGACACAGGAGGAGAGAAATGTGTGAGATAGATTTTCACTCTGTAATACAAATACACACATTCTCACACATTCTCACACACTCACACACACACACACACACACACACACACACACACACACACACACACACACACACACACACACACACACACACGTACATTCTTCCCCACGTCATCCTGTTGATTGACTAGTTGTTCCATGTCTATGCGGAGCTGCTTGTTAGATCTCTCCAGCTCGTCCCTCTGATCTTGGGCCTCCTGTAAGTGTGGATGGGAACAATGAAGTATCAACACTCACTATTATTTAGATGAAGATGAAAACAACTTTTTATGCTGATAACTGGATAATAATGTGTGTAGTCACTCCAGTGGTACCTGCAGGGCTCGTGCCAGTGCCAGGGAGCGTGTCTCCTTCTCTCTACTGTCTGCCTCGGCCCTGTCTCTCTCCTCAGCCAGCCGGGCACTCACCGCCTTCTCCTCTGACAGGCACTGAGGGGGCAAAGGGCAGGGGTTACATCACGGGACATTATGTCATTATGGTTACCTCTCACCTTTAACCTCTAACCCCCGAACTCTGACCTGGTCAAACTTCTTCTGCCTCTTCTCCAGGGTGGTGCAGTTCTGTCTCTCTCTCTGCAGGGCCAGGGTCATGTCCTCTATCTCTTCCCTCAGCCTCTCCCTCTGACGCTCCACGCGTTCTTTCTCCTCTTCCTTCTGTAGTTCTCTCTGGACGGTCTGGTCTAGGTCTCTCTGCAGTTTCCTGCGCGTCTCCTCTCCTGCCTCCACCGCCCCATTCACCTCCTCTGACTGCCTCCGCAACTCAGCCAGCTAGAGGGAGAGAGGGAGAGAGGGAGAGAGAGAGAGAGAGGGAGAGATGGTGAGGAGGAAGATAGACTTACTGTAGAAGACAACTCAACATGTTTTATATTATAATCTAGAGGAAAGTTTTTTTTTACACAATGATGATTACCTGCTGAGTGTGAGTCTGTATCTGCCTGGAGAGATCCTTGGCTCTCTCCTCTTCCTCCTCCACTCTCTCCATCAGTCCATTCCTCTCCTCCTCCAGAGCTCTCACCCTGGAGCCCAGAGCCAGCTTCTGACGAGTCTCATCCTGAAGTAGCTCCTGAGAGTGAAAGCAGGAAAGTGATCACGCTCTCCGTAGCCGATGTGAGTAAGACCTTTAAACTGGTCAACATTCACAAGGCCGCAGGGCCAGATGGATTACCAGGACGTGTACTCCGAGCATGCGCTGACCAACTGTCTAGTGTCTTCACTAACCACCATAGTCCCTGTGCCCATGTGTCTCCCTGACCACCATAGTCCCTGTGCTCAAGTGTCTCACTGACCACCATAGTCCCTGTGCTCAAGTGTCTCCCTGACCACCATAGTCCCTGTGCCCAAGTGTCTCCCTGACCACCATAGTCCCTGTGCCCAAGTGTCTCCCTGACCACCATAGTCCCTGCGCCCAAGTGTCTCCCTGACCACCATAGTCCCTGTGCTCAAGTGTCTCCCTGACCACCATAGTCCCTGTGCCCAAGTGTCTCCCTGACCACCATAGTCCCTGTGCCCAAGTGTCTCCCTGACCACCATAGTCCCTGTGCACAAGTGTCTCCCTGACCACCATAGTCCCTGTGCTCAAGTGTCTCCCTGACCACCATAGTCCCTGTGCCCAAGAAGATCAAGGTAATCTGCCTAAATGACTACTGACCCGTAGTACTCACATCTGTAGCCATGAAGTGCTTTGAAAGGCTGGTCATGGCTCACATCAACACCATCATCCCAGAAACACTAGACCCACTCCAATTTGCATACCACCCCAACAGATCCACAGACGAAGCAATCTCTATTGCACTCTACACTGCCCTTTCCCACCTGGACAAAATGAACATCAATGCTATTCATTGACTACAGCTCAGCATTCAACACCATAGTGCCCACAAAGCTCATCACTAACCTTAGGACCCTGGGACCAAACACCTGCCTCTGCAACTGGATCCTGGACTTCCTGACGGACCGCCTCCAGGTGGTAAGGGTAGGTAACAACTCATCTTCCATGCTGATCCTCAACATAGTGGCCCCTCAGGGGTGTGTGCTTAGTCCCCTCCTGTACTTCCTGTTCACCCATGGCTGCATGGCCAGGCATGACTCCAACACCATTATTAAGTTTGCCGATGACACAACAGTGGTAGGCCTGATCACCGACAACGATGAGACAGCCTATAGGGAGGAGGTCAGAGACCTGGCCGTGTGGTGCCAGGACAACAACCTCTCCCTCAACGTGATCAAGTCAAAGATGATGATTGTGGACTACAGGAAAAGGAGGGCCGAGCACGCCCCCATTCTCATCGATGGGGCTGTAGTGGAGCAGGTTGAGAGCTTCAAGTTCCATGGTGTCCACATCACCAACAAACTAACATGGTCCAAGCACATCAAGACAGTCGTGAAGAGGGCACGACAAAACCTATTACCCCTCAGGAGACTGAAAAGATTTGGAATAGGTCCTCAGATCCTCAAAAAGTTCCACAGCAGCACCATCGAGAGCATCCTGACTGGTTGCATCACCACCTGGTATGGCAACTGCTCGGCCTCCAACCACAAGGCACTACAGAGGGTAGTGTGTACGGCCCAGTTCATCACTGGGGCCAAGCTTCCTGCCGCCCAGGACCTCTACACCAGGCGGTGTCAGAGGAAGGCCCTAAAAATTGCCATAGACCCCAACAACCCTAGTCATAGACTGTTCTCTCTGCTACTACACGGCAAGCGGTACCGGAGCGCCAATTCTAGGTCCAAAAGCCTTCTTAACAGCTTCTACCTCCAAGCCATAAGACTGCTAAACAGGTAATCAAATGGCTACCTGGACTATTTGCATTTACCCCCTTTTTTTACACTGCTGCTACTCTCTGTTTATAATCTATGCATCGTCACTTTACCTCTACCTACATGTACATATTACCTCAATTACCTCGACTAACCTGTACCCCTGCAGATTAACTCGGTACCGGTACCACCTGTATATAGACAGATTATTGTTCTTTAATTGTTGTTCTTTAATTTTTTACTTTAGTTTATTTACTAAATATTTTCTTAACTCTTATTTTTCTTAAAACTGCATTGTTGGTTAAGGGCTTGTAAGCATTTCACAGTAAGGTCTTGATAGGAATTTTATGAATAATGACTAAACAATATCTACATTTAAATAGAACTATAACTAATTGAACTCTACCCTGTTTTACAATATCTTATGAATAATGTTAGTTCATAAGGAAGGAATTATGTAGCATGAACAAGGAGTAATGAAACATAATTATTCACCATTCCAACTAGGTTGGGGAGGAAATGGGTTGTGGGTTTTTAAGTAAGCAAAAAGGGTTGTTAACCAATGGTTGAACTGACTCAACTCAGCTCTGGGATGTTTAGATAAGGCAGTGAGTGCCTCCCTAGGTTTTCGTTATCTGGAACTGTCTTCTGAATAGTGATGGATAATGGTGAGACTTCAGAAGTTAATCTTGATGTGTGTGGGTGTGCGCTAGGAGGTTGGTATAAACTTTTGAACCTGCTTTGTCCTGGTCGATAGGAGGAAGGATATTTTATAACCTATGACGTCATATTTTGTATATAAACTGTTGTTTGTGGTTCCATGGCAGCGCGCTCCGAGAATAAATACTATTATATAATTTGGATAAGACTGGTCCCTGTCTATTTTATACAAATAAGAAACTTACAAATTCTTAAAAACAGACAGAGTGTATTTAATTAATGAACACATACAGGAATTATGAAAGTCCTGTGACAGGTCTACTACACCTGTTGTATTCGGTGACTAAAAACAGAGGATGAAGGAGTTGGCAGTGTGTGTGTATGTGTGTGTGTGTGTGTGTGTGTGTACCTGAGCGTCGTGGAGCTGGCTCTCCAGGCTGCTGACCTCCTTGTTGAGACGGAGCGACTTGGAGTCAGAGGAGGAGAGAGAACTAGAGAGGGTCTCCATCTCAGACTGTAGCTTGTGCAGTCGCTCCTCTCTCTCCTCCCTCTCTCGGTCGGCCTGTGCGAGGCGTGCGGTCAGCTCCTGGAGTTGGCCCTCTGCCCTCTTGCGGCCCCTCTCACTCTCCATGCGGCCCCCCTGCAGGGACTTCAGCTCTGAGGCCAAGCTCCCCCTCTCATCCTCTAATAGAGTCTTGGCCTTCTCTAGGGACTGACGGGCCTGGGGAGACCATATAACATCAGGAATTACTACATACCATACGCATAGAAACACTACGTTACAGACGTCTCAGTGACCAGTCTACAGAGAGAGAATAGCATGCAGGAGTCACTACAGACACTGTACTGTGGAAATAACACACGCAATATGCACAGAGAGTCACTGCATAGGCTACATTCTGTGTGTGACTCACCCGCTTGCTGTTGTCCAGTTGTTCCTGCAGGTTGTCTATGGCAGAACAGTGCTTGACTCTGAGCTCTGAGAGCTGGGCCTCGTGACGTCTCGTCTCCCCCTCAACACACCTCTGGAGCTCCCCCAGCTCTGCCTCTCTACGAGACCTGAGTTCCTGCTGGGCCGCCGTGGTGTCCAGTGTGTCTTCCAGCTCTGTCCTCAAGGCCTCCAGCTCCTCCCCCAGGTCTCTCCTCTGTTTCTCTGCCCTCTCTCTCATCCCTCGTTCATTCTCCACTTCCTCCTTCAGCTCTGACACCTGAGACATGGCCTCTCTCAGAGCCCTCTGAGCCTCAGTCCTTCGTGCACCCTCCTCCTCCAACCTGGGAGAAAGAGAGAGAGAAGTCAAATATGGTGCTCTGCAAGGCACTGTACTGGAACCGTTTCGATTACCATTATCGAGAGAGAAAGCAGTTTTGTAACACTATGCAAATGAGGGGGTTGATATTTCTACTCTTCTCAAGGTGTGTGAATATACAGTATAGATTTCCTCTCACCTCCCCTGTAGGGTTGTGATATCTTTCTCTCTCTGAGCCAGGGTGCCCCTGAGTTCAGCGGACAGTAGTCCCAGGTCAGAGAGCTGCTCCTGGGCTTCCACGGCTTCTCCCTCCATCCTCCTCCTCCACTTCTCCTGCTCCAGACGACCCTGCTCCTCACGCTTCAACCGATCTACAGGAGCGAGGGGGAAGAAGAGAAAGAAAATAGAAAATAATTCATACCAGGACAAGTATCTGAAACAGTGTTGAGTGTGCAGCAAGTTCATCAAATGTATGTCAAAACGTTAAGTATGCATAACAAGTGCCATCAGTTAGGAACAATCTTTACCTTCCAGGTCAGCAATGACTGCTTCCTGTTTGTTTTTCAGTTTGTTGAGACTCTTGGTCTTCTCCTCTTCCTCGGTCAGTGAGTCTGTCACCTCATTCAACCTCTCCTCCAGGTGCTTCTTCTCCTGAGAGACAGACGCAACATGGATAAATGAAGTTCCAGCTGAGTAAACCCTGGGTTAGTAAGCTTCTATAAATCCCTTCAGTCCTGTCCAGCTGAGTCAACCCTGGGTTAGTAAGCTTCGATAAAGCCCTTCAGTCCTGTCCAGCTGAGTCAACCCTGGGTTAGTAAGCTTCTATAAATCCCTTCAGTCCTGTCCAGCTGAGTCAACCCTGGGTTAGTTAGTAAGCTTCGATAAAGCCCTTCAGTCCTGTCCAGCTGAGTCAACCCTGGGTTAGTAAATCCCTTCAGTCCTGTTGAGTCAAAATCCCTTCAGTCCTGTCCAGCTGAGTCAACCCTGGGTTAGTTAGTAAGCTTCTATAAATCCCTTCAGTCCTGTCCAGCTGAGTCAACCCTGGGTTAGTTAGTAAGCTTCTATAAAGCCCTTCAGTCCTGTCCAGCTGAGTCAACCCTGGGTTAGTAAGCTTCTATAAAGCCCTCAGTCCTGTCCAGCTGAGTCAACCCTGGGTTAGTCAGCTTCTATAAATCCCTTCAGTCCTGTCCAGCTGACTCAACCCTGGGTTAGTAAGCTTCTATAAATCCTTTCAGTCCTGTCCAGCTGAGTGAACCCTGGGTTAGTCAGCTTCTATAAAGCCCTTCAGTCCTGTCCAGTTGAGTCAACCCTGGGTTAGTTAATAAGCTTCTATAAATCCCTTCAGTCCTGTCCAGCTGAGTCAACCCTGGGTTAGTTAGTAAGCTTCTATAAAGCCCTTCAGTCCTGTCCAGCTGAGTCAACCCTGGGTTAGTCAGCTTCTATAAATCCCTTCAGTCCTGTCCAGCTGAGTCAACCCTGGGTTAGTCAGCTTCTATAAAGCCCTTCAGTCCTGTCCAGGATGAAGTAAGTGTTACAGTTAAATGCGGTCCTGGGTTTATACTGTAGCCAGTGTAACTATGGTTACCTTGCTGAGGCGGTCTCTCTGTTCTCCAGTGCTCAGCATCTCTGTCTCCAGACTCTTGACCTTGGTCTCCAGGGTAACCTTCTCCAACTGGAGGCGCTGTCTGGCCGACTCCTCCTCCTCCAACTGTTCCTCCAGATCCTGAGGAGGAGAGAGGGAGAGGGGAGAGAAGGAGGGAAATGGGAGGAGAGGAGGAGAGAGGGAGAGGGGAGGAGAGAAGGAGGGAGAGGGAAGAGGGGAGAAGAGAGGGGAGGAGAGAAGGAGGGAGAGGGAAGAGAGGAGGAGAGAGGGAGATGGGAGGAGAGAAGGAGGGAGAGGGAAGAGAGGAGGAGAGAGGGAGAGAGGGGAGGAGAGAAGGAGGGAGAGGGGAGGAGAGGAGGAGAGAAGGAGGGAGAGGGGAGGAGAGAAGGAGGGAGAGGGGAGGAGAGGAGGGAGAGAGAGAGAAGGAGGGAGAGGGGAGGAGAGGAGGAGAGAGGGAGAGGGGAGGAGAGAAGGAGGGAGAGGGGGAGGAGAGGAGGAGAGAAGGAGGGAGAGGGGAAGAGAGAAGGAGGGAGAGGGGAGGAGAGGAGGAGATAAGGAGGGAGAGGGGAGGAGAGAAGGAGGGAGAGGGGATGAGAGAAGGAGGGAGAGGGGAGGAGAGAAGGAGGGAGAGGGGGGAGAGGAGGAGGAGGGAGAGGGGAGGAGAGAAGGAGGGAGAGGGGAGGAGAGGAGGAGAGAGGGAGAGGGAGGAGGAAGGAGAGGAGAGGGGAGGAGGAGAGGGAGGAGAGGAGGAGAGAGGAGGGGAGGGGAAGAGAGAAGGAGGGAGAGGGGAGGAGAGGAGGAGAGGAGGGAGAGGGGAGGAGAGAAGGAGGGAGAGGGGAAGAGAGAAGGAGGGGAGGGGAGGAGAGGAGGAGAGAAGGAGGGAGAGGGGAGAGAAGGAGGGAGAGGGGGAGGAGGGAGGAGATAAGGAGGGAGAGGGGAGGAGAGAAGGAGGGAGAGGGGAGGAGAGAAGGAGGGAGAGGTAGAGAGATGAAGAGAAGAGGAGTGACAGAACATTAGAGAGACTGAGAGATCCAGTTATTCAGCAGAGCCTCTCATCTAAAGTTCCAAAACAATGCTGCTCTCTTCCTCATTATCATGTGCTTCATGTCTCCTTCTCTGTCTTCCACTCTCCCACTGTCCTGTACCGTCACGTGCTGCTGCATCTTCTTCTTCTCATTGGTCATCTGAACGCCCCTCTCCTCCTCCTCCTCCAATCGTCCCTCCAGCTCCCCCAGGATTTCCTCCAACTCCTGCTTCCTGCTGACCAGTCTGGCCCTCATCTCCTCCGCCTCAGCAAACAGCTCCGCCTCCGCCTGCAGCTGGTCTGTCAGCACCGCCTTCTCCTCCATCAGCTAGGAACCAGGGATGAGAGGGGAGAAAGGGACAGGGAGGTAAGTGTTCTGGTCTCTCTACCTGCTGGTGCTTTATTATCAGATGTGTTGTACACACAGAGAGAGAGAGAGAGAGAGAGAGAGATACAGAGAGAGAGAGAGAGAGAGAGAGAGAGAGAGAGATAGATAGATAAAACTCCAGATAGATAGATGGACCTCTAGATAGATAAATAGATACACCTCCAGATAGATAGATAGAGAAACCTCCAGATAGATAGATAGATACACCTCCAGAGAGATAGATAGATACACCTCCAGATAGATAAATAGATACACCTCCAGATAGATAAATAGATAAAACTCCAGATAGATATACCTCCAGATAGATAAATAGATAAACCTCCAGATAGATAGATAGATACACCTCCAGATAGATAAATAGATACACCTCCAGATAGATAGATATATAAACCTCCAGATAGATAAATAGATAAACCTCCAGATAGATAGATAAACCTCCAGAAAGATAAATAGATAAACCTCCAGATAGATAGATAAACCTCCAGAAAGATAAATAGATAAACCTCCAGATAGATAGATAGAGAAAGGAAAGGTATGTTACCTGTATGTGCTTCTTGTCCAGATCAGTGTAGTCCTGTTCCACTCTGGTCAGGTTGTCTTTGGCATTCTTAAGCTCCGACTCCCGCACCTGGATCTCCTCGTCCTGACGAGTCACCTGCAGCAGAGGCTTCACCTGGGGGGCACGGGTCAGAGGTCACAGGTTAGGTCACATACCTGTGCTAGAGTGTGTATGTGTTTGTGTGTGTGTGTGTGTGTGTGTGTATGTGTGGGTATATATGTGTGTGTGTGTGTACCTTGGTGAACAGCCTCCACCATTGCCAGTTCCTGAGTTTGAGGTAGGCAGCACAGTTCCTCTGCATCACTCTCATAGCACTCAGCTGCTGCTGCTTCTTCAGGAAGGCCCTACAGAGAGAGTCAACACAGAGAGAGAAAACACAGAGAGAGACAGAGAGAGTCAACACAGAGAGACACAGAGAGAGAGACAGAGAGAGAGACAGAGTCAACACAGAGAGACACAGAGAGAGAGACAGAGAGAGAGACAGAGTCAACACAGAGAGAGAGACAGAGAGAGAGACAGAGTCAACACAGAGAGACACAGAGAGAGAGACAGAGAGAGAGACAGAGTCAACACAGAGAGAGAGACAGAGAGTCAACACAGAGAGACACAGAGAGAGAGACAGAGAGAGAGACAGAGTCAACACAGAGAGACACAGAGAGAGAGACAGAGAGAGAGACAGAGTCAACACAGAGAGAGAGACAGAGAGTCAACACAGAGAGAGAGACAGAGAGTCAACACAGAGAGAGAAAACACAGAGAGAGACAGAGAGAGTCAACACAGAGAGACAGAGAGTCAACACAGAGAGAGAAAACACAGAGAGAGACAGAGAGAGAGACAGAGAGAGTCAACACAGAGAGACACAGAGAGAGAGACAGAGAGAGAGACAGAGTCAACACAGAGAGAGAGACAGAGAGTCAACAAAGAGAGAGAAAACACAGAGAGAGAGACAGACAGAGAGAGTCAACACAGAGAGAGACAGAGAGAGTCAACACAGAGAGAGAAAACACAGAGAGAGACAGAGAGAGAGACACAGAGTCAACACAGAGAGAGAAAACAGAGAGAGAGAGAGAGAGTCAACACAGAGAAAGAAAACACAGAGAGACAGAGAGAGAGACACAGAGTCAACACAGAGAGAGAGAGACACAGAGTCAACACAGAGAGAGAAAACAGAGAGAGAGAGAGAGTCAACACAGAGAAAGAAAACACAGAGAAAGAAAACACAGAGAGTCAACACAGAGAGAGAGACAGAGAGAAAACAGAGAAAGACAGAGAGACAAAGAGTCAACACAAAGAGACAGAGAGAGTGAGTCAACACAGAGAGAAAGAGTCAACACAGAGAGAGACAGAGAGTCAACAGCGAGAGTCAACAGAGAGAGAGACAGAGAGAGTCAACACAGAGAGATAGACAGAGAGACAGAGAGTCAACAGAGAGAGAGTCAACTCAGAGAGAGAGACAGAGAGAGAGACAGAGTCAACACAGAGAGAGAGACAGAGTCAACACAAAGAGAGAGACAGAGAGAGTCAACACAGAGAGAGAGACAGAGAGAGTCAACACAGAGAGAGAGACAGAGAGAGTCAACACAGAGAGAGAGACAGAGAGACAAAGACACACACTAAAACACACCTGCGTGCGAGGAATCCTCGGGCAGCGCTCTGGAAGCGTATGATGGTGTCAGTGATCTTCAGGTCTCTCTCCTCCTCCAGGTGACCTAAGACTCCAGCCCTGAAGAACACTTTGCTCTGCCCAACTCTGAACAGGTTACGGTCCAGCTCCAACGCACTGATCTGGAGACAGAGAGAGGACGGATACAAAGTTGAAATCACGTCCATATATGCATGTGCTTCAACACATAGGGCCCTATGTTGGTAAAAGACAGGACAACTTAGCTGTTCAATGGGACTCACCATGAGTTCACAGGCCTGCTTCCCGTCCATGAAGGTACGAGGGATAGCATTAGGAGTCAGGATCTCATACCTACAGGAAGAGACAGAGAGACTGGGACTGTGTTCTCTACATGACAACGTCAACTGACAGGCGAATGTGTGTTTCTGTGGCTGTGAGACAAATGGTTACGATAGCCATCATTGTGGATGTTAAGTGTTCCCTCTACTACACACACACACACACACACACACACACACACACACACACACCCCTGCCCCATGTTACCTCTGTCTGAACTCCTGGAAGGGGATGCGGTTGGGGAAGCCCTGTCTGCAGATACGGATCCCCTCTAAGACTCCATTACACCTCAGCTGGTCCAGAACAAGATGGGGAGTCAGCTTACCAGACTGACAGACAGACAGAGAGAGAGAGAGAGAGAGAGAGAGACTTCACAAAATGGGACAAACACCAAATTGAGACTCTGCATGCAGAATTCTGCAAAAATATCCTCCGTGTGCAACGTAGAACACCAAATAATGCATGTAGAGCAGAATTAGGCCGATACCCACTAATTATCAAAATCCAGAAAAGAGCTGTTAAATTCTACAACCACCTAAAAGGAAGCGATTCCCAAAGCTTCCATAACAAAGTCATCACCTACAGAGAGATGAACCTGGAGAAGAGTCCCCTAAGCAAGCTGGTCCTGGGGCTCTGTTCACAAACACAAACACACCCCACAGAGCCCCAGGACAGCAGCACAATTAGACCCAACCAAATCATGAGAAAACAAAAAGATAATTACTTGACACATTGGATAGAATTAACAAAAAAACAGAGCAAACTAGAATGCTATTTGGCCCTAAACAGAGAGTACACAGTGGCAGAATACCTGTCCACCGTGACTGACCAAAACTTTTGGAAAGCTTTGACTATGTACAGACTCAGTGAGCATAGCCTTGCTATTGAGAAAGGCCGCCGTAGGCAGACATGCCTCTCCAGAGAAGACAGGCTATGTGCTCACTGCCCACAAAATGGGGTGGAAACTGAGCTGCACTTCCTAACCTCCTGCCCAATGTATGACCATATTAGAGAGACATATTTCCCTCAGATTACACAGATCCACAAAGAATTCGAAAACAAATCCAATTTTGATAAACTCCCATATCTACTGGGTGAAATTCCACAATGTGCCATCACAGCAGCAAGATTTGTGACCTGTTGCCACAAGAAAAGGGCAACCAGTGAAGAACAAACACCATTGTAAATACAACCCATATTTATGCTTATTTATTTTCCCTTGTGTACTTTAACCATTTGTACATTGTTACAACACTGTATATATAATATGACATTTGTAATGTCTTTATTGTTTTGAAACTTCTGTATGCGTAATGTTTACTGTTAATTTTTATTGTTTATTTCACTTTTGTATATTATCTACCTCACTTGCTTTGGCAATGTTAACACATGTTTCCCATGCCAATAAAGCCCCTTGAATTGAATTGAGAGAGAGAGAGAGATGAAAGACAGACACAGACAGACAGACAGACAGACAGACAGACAGACAGACAGACAGACAGACAGACAGACAGACAGACAGACAGACAGACAGACAGACAGACAGACAGACAGACAGACAGACAGACAGACAGACAGACAGACAGACAGACAGACAGACAGAGAGAGAGAGAGAGAGAGATGAAAGACAGACAGAGAGACAGACACAGAGAGACAGTCAGACAGAGAGAGAAAGAGAGAGAGAGAGAGAGAGAGAGAGAGAGAGATGAAAGACAGACACAGAGAGACAGACAGAGAGACAGTCAGAGAGTGTAGGGTTATGATCTGTGGTTGAATATATAGTCTGTCTGTTTGAGAGATAGAGGGAAATCAATCAATAGCCTGGCTGTGTGAGCATCCTAACCCTCCCCTCTCTTCTCCCCCTCCTCCTCTCCTCTCTTCTTCTCCTCTCTCACCTTCTTCTCGTGGTTGGGGATGATACAGCGGAGGAAGTTCGGGTTGGTGTTGCGTAGTGTTGCCATCAGCTTGGTGAGGGACTCCTTGTAGAGCTGACCCACGGTCCTGAACATCCCCTTCTTAGTCTTCAGCCCCGCCCCGAAGTTGACCGGCCCACTGTTGGTGTCGTTGGACACCTGGTCCAGCCCTACGGGCCTCTCCACTACACGCAGAGGACGTCACAGTTAGAACAGCTCTGATTGGTGGGTTGGTGGTGGAGGGACCAGAGCTACAGACATGAGTTTGGCCAACTAGGTTAGAGATTTGGAACGGGCTCCATGTTGGTGGGAGAGGTTTCAGTTAACACTGTAGTTAGAATGCAAATGACAATGTTAGTGTCATGGGGGGCTTGGTGCCAACATGGAAGACAGTTTATCAAACTCTGTATATCTGTGGCTCTGGTTGGGGCCATTGTGATGCCAGAGAAAATGGAGAAACTAATATAGGGCTTTTTCAGGATCTGAAATGTTGCAGGAGGTTTCTCTGTGGTCAATGTTTCTCTGTGGTCAATGTTTCTCTGTGGTCAATGTTTCTTTGTGGTCAATGTTTCTCTGTGGTCAATGTTTCTTGACCATACTTGCTGTTTTGTAAAAACATGTGTAGCAAAACCGTTTGCAACTGTTTAAGTATTCTGAACGTAGCCCTGGTGAGGATGTGAGAGCAGTGCCTTGTGGTTTATGGAGCTTCTATAGAAATGAAGTGAATTCCTTCAGAATGTTGCAAAAGATTTCAAAAAGCAACGCATGAACACCAGACCATCACAGCACTGTCACTAAAAGCAAATCAACAACAACAACTAAGTACAAATGTAAAGTGAGATAAATAGAAAAGAGTTGAGTAAGAAATGTATACTCAAACAGAGTTGAGAAGTATTCAGAGGACAACAGTAACAACACGGTACTAAACATGACACTACGAACTACACCACTCACACACAACACACCAGTGGTCTACCAGGCACTAGGCAGAGGGGGGACGAGGGATGAAACAAGCAGACGTAGGAAGAAACCTACTGTCAGAGCCATTGGTCTGCAGTGTGGCATAGGAGTCAAAGAAATATACTCGAGGAAGAGTCTGAATATCTGAGGTAGGAGAGGAGGAAGGCAAAATGGGAAAAATGAGGAGGGACAGAGGGAGAAGAAGGTGGACAGGGGAGAAGAAGGTGGACAGAGGGAGAAGAAGGTGGACAGAGGGAGAAGAAGGTGGACAGAGGGAGAAGAAGGTGGAAGAGGGAGAAGAAGGTGGACAGAGGGAGAGACAGAGGGAGAAGAAGGTGGACAGAGGGAGAAGAAGGTGGACAGAGGGAGAAGAGGGGAGAAGAAGGTGGACAGAGGGAGAAGAAGGTGGACAGAGGGAGAAGAAGGTGGACAGAGAGGAAAGAAAGAGTGACAAGGGAAAGAAGAACAGGACAGTGGAGAAGGGAGGAGGGAGTGAGAGAATAGTTTGAGTTGAAGATAAACAGAGAAGGGAACGAGAGGGGAGAGAAAACAGTGAGAGGAGGGCAGATACAGAAAGAAGAGAAGAGTAGTAGAGAGAGAAATACAGCTGTTAGTTCATTCTGGGGAAGCAGTATTATGCTGTGAATCAAACAGATATGGGAGAATCCTCATAGGTGGATTTCACCTGTCTATTAGAAACAGTTAGGTCAGTGCCATTTCTGACTAACACTTTGATAAAGGGACCAAGTATGAAGTATTTGTTGACCCTGTGTGTGTGTGTGTGTGTGTGTGCGTCGTACCCTCTCTCCAGAGCTCAGAGATGAAGTGATCAGAAGACTGGTGGAGGAGAGACGCTATGTTGTCATTCAGAGGATCCATGTTCTTCACCAGCCAATCATCTGCCTTATAGTCCACCTGACAGGAGAAGAGAGAGAGTGAGAGAGAGAGGGAGAGAGAGACAGAGAGAGGGAGAGAGAGACAGAGAGAGAGAGAGGGAGAGACAGAGGGAGAGAGAGAGAGAGAGAGAGAGAGAGAGAGGGAGAGAGAGAGACAGAGAGAGAGGGAGAGAAAATTATCTTAACAGAGGAAATTATCAAAAGAAAATTATCTTAACAGAGAAAAATGTCCTCCTGTGTGCTGCCTATATCCCCCCACTAAAATCCCCATACTTTAACGAAGACAGCTTCTCCATCCTGGAGGGGGAAATCAATCATTTCCAGGCCCAGAACCGGACAAGAACCTGACACCCTCAGCACACAGGGGGACAAACACCTGCCTGCAAGTCACAGCATTCCCTCCCACATATGTCCCCCTAGGCACAACTATGACAACATAACAAACAAAAATGGGTCACAACTCCTGCAGCTCTGTCGCACGCTGGGTATGTACATAGGCAATGGTAGGCTTCGAGGGGACTCCTATGGTAGGTACACCTATAGCTCATCTCTTGGCAGTAGTACTGTAGACTAATTTATCACCCAGAGTCTCTCAGAGCGTTCACAGTCAGCCCACTGACACACCTATCAGACCACAGCAAAATCACAGCCTACT